>NC_084732.1:7211598-7219098 GCF_033978785.1 Entelurus aequoreus | reverse complement strand
TATGTATGTATGTATATATATATTTTTTATATATATGTATGTATGTATGTATATGTTTATATATGTATGTATCTATGTATATATGTATATGCTTATATATGTATGTGTGTATGTATATGTTTATATATGTATGTATATATGTTTATATATGTATGTATGTATATATATATGTTTATATATGTATGTATGAATGTATGCATATATGTATATATATATGTATGTGTGGGAAAAAATCACAAGACTATTTCATCTCTACAGGCCTGTTTCATGAGGGGTTTCCTCAATCCTCAGGATATTACGCTCTACCACGGTATCGAGCACTATTTTTTGGATAATCTAATTAAGACATATATGTATGTATATATGTTTATATATGTATGTATGTATGTATGTATATATGTATATTTTTACATATGTATGTATGTATGTATATATGTATATTTTTATATATGTATGTATGTATGTATATGTTTATATATGTATGTATGTATGTTTTGATTGATTGATTGAGACTTTTATTAGTAGGTTGCACAGTGAAGTACATATTCCGTACAATTGACCACTAAATGGTAACACCCGAATAAGTTTTTCAACTTGTTTAAGTCGGGGTCCACTTAAATTGATTCATGATACAGATATATACTATCATATATACTATCATCATAATACAGTCATCACACAAGATAATCACATTGAATTATTTACATTATTTACAATCAGGAGTGTGGAGGGGGGTGGGGTGGGGGGGGGATATGGACATCAAGTAGTGGACATAGAGAGAGAGAGAGAGAGAGAGAGAGAGAGAGAGAGAGAGAGAGAGAGAGAGAGAGAGAGAGAGAGAGAGAGAGAGAGAGAGAGAGATCAGAAGGCATAAGAAAAAGAAAAAGTATCTGCATTTGATTGTTTACATTTGATTATTAGCAATCCGGGGAGGGTGTTAGTTTAGGGTTGTAGCTGCCTGGAGGTGAACTTTTATTGTGGTTTTGAAAGAGGATAGAGATGCCCTTTCTTTTATACCTGTTGGGAGCGCATTCCACATTGATGTGGCATAGAAAGAGATGTATCTATGTATGTATGTATATATGTATATGCTTATATATGTATGTGTATGTATATCTTTATATATGTATGTATATATGTTTATATATGTATGTATGTATATATATGTTTATGTATGTATGCATGTATGTATATATGTATGTATATATGTTTATATATGTATGTATATATGTATATTTTTATATATGTATGTATGTATATGTTTATATATGTATGTTTGTATGTGTGTATGTATGTATATATGTATATGCTTATATATGTATGTGTGTATGTATATGTTTATATATGTATGTATATATGTTTATATATGTATGTATGTATGTATATGTTTATGTATGTATGTATATGTTTATATATGTATGTATGTATATATGTATGTATATATGTATATGTGTATGTACAGTATGTATATATGTTTGTGTGTATATGTATATACTGTTATGTGTATATATGTATGTGTATGTATTTATATATACATGTGTATGTATGTACATGTATATATATGTATTTGTATGTATATTTATGTATATGTATATACAGTATATGTATGTATATATTTATATTTTTTATGTATATGTATGTATGTATATATGTATGTGTATATATTTATATATACATGTGTATGTATGTATATGTATATATATGTATTTGTATGTATATTTATGTATATGTATATACAGTATATGTATGTATGTATATATATATTTTTTTTATGTATATATATATATATATATATATATATATGTATATATACATATGTATATGTATATATATATATATATATATATATATATATATATATATACATAAAAAAAAATATATATATATATATATATATACATATATATACATATATATATATATATATATATATATATATATATATATATATATATATATATACATATATATGTATATATACATATATATATATATATATATATATATATATGTATATATACATATATATATATATATATATATATATATATATATATATATATATATATATATATATATATATATATATATATATATATAATCTTAAATGAAGAATATAATGGAATGGTGTGGTGCCCAAAGAGTCCCAGGCCGAGTACATCGGAGTACATCCTGGTATCCTGCTCAGACTTTACAATGATGCTAAATCCCAGTGGAGCACTAAAACACTTCTCTTTCAATCAAATACTCCATCAATCATCTTTGTGACATTCTGTCCGTCTCCCAGGGTCCCATCGAGAACGACGTGGTGGTTCACGTGGCGCTGGTAGCTGAGAGCCAGAGGTACGTGTAAACATTCACTACCCTCATTCATGTGTCCATCATTACCAAACATGTCCAAACACGACGTGGTGGTTCACGTGGCGCTGGTAGCTGAGAGCCAGAGGTACGTGTAAACATTCACTATCCTCATTCATGTGTCCATCATTACCAAACATGTCCAAACACGACGTGGTGGTTCACGTGGCGCTGATAGCTGAGAGCCAGAGGTACGTGTAAACATTCACTATCCTCATTCATGTGTCCATCATTACCAAACATGTCCAAACACGACGTGGTGGTTCACGTGGCGCTGGTAGCTGAGAGCCAGAGGTACGTGTAAACATTCACTATCCTCATTCATGTGTCCATCATTACCAAACATGTCCAAACACGACGTGGTGGTTCACGTGGCGCTGGTAGCTGAGAGCCAGAGGTACGTGTAAACATTCACTATCCTCATTCATGTGTCCATCATTACCAAACATGTCCAAACACGACGTGGTGGTTCACGTGGCGCTGATAGCTGAGAGCCAGAGGTACGTGTAAACATTCACTATCCTCATTCATGTGTCCATCATTACCAAACATGTCCAAACACGACGTGGTGGTTCACGTGGCGCTGGTAGCTGAGAGCCAGAGGTACGTGTAAACATTCACTACCCTCATTCATGTGTCCATCATTACCAAACATGTCCAAACATGACGTGGTGGTTCACGTGGCGCTGATAGCTGAGAGCCAGAGGTACGTGTAAACATTCACTATCCTCATTCATGTGTCCATCATTACCAAACATGTCCAAACACGACGTGGTGGTTCACGTGGCGCTGATAGCTGAGAGCCAGAGGTACGTGTAAACATTCACTACCCTCATTCATGTGTCCATCATTACCAAACATGTCCAAACATGACGTGGTGGTTCACGTGGCGCTGATAGCTGAGAGCCAGAGGTACGTGTAAACATTCACTATCCTCATTCATGTGTCCATCATTACCAAACATGTCCAAACATGACGTGGTGGTTCACGTGGCGCTGATAGCTGAGAGCCAGAGGTACGTGTAAACATTCACTATCCTCATTCATGTGTCCATCATTACCAAACATGTCCAAAATCTGCTTAAAAAAGACAAACATTTAGATTTTACAAACAATGCAGGATCTCCCAGGAGTGAAGAACCCTTAAACAAAACCAATTATGTGATCCTTTTCTCATTTCTGGCATTAGCGGAAAGTTTCATCAAAATCCATCCATAACTAAGTGGTATGTTGCTAAGCAACTAGATAGGTAACAACAGATGCTGGCCAATAATTTGTAAGAAATGCTTAATTTTGATTAGTCTGAGACGTGTCAATGTAATACTTTGTTTACTTTGATTTATGTGCATTAATACTTTGTTTACTTTGATTTATGTGCATTAATACTTTGTTTACTTTTATTTATGTGCATTAATACTTTGTTTACTTTGATTTATGTGCATTAATACTTTGTTTACTTTGATTTCTGCGCATTAACTCTTTGTTTACTTTGATTTATGTGCATTAATACTTTGTTTACTTTGATTTATGTGCATTAATACTTTGTTTACTTTGATTTATGTGCATTAATACTTTGTTTACTTTGATTTATGTGCATTAATACTTTGTTTACTTTGATTTATGTGCATTAATACTTTGTTTACTTTGATTTATGTGCATTAATACTTTCTTTACTTTTATTTCTGTGCATTAATACTTTCTTTACTTTTATTTCTGTGCATTAATACTTTCTTTACTTTGATTTCTGTGCATTAATACTTTGTTTACTTTGATTTATGTGCATTAATACTTTGTTTACTTTGATTTCTGCGCATTAACTCTTTGTTTACTTTGATTTATGTGCATTAATACTTTGTTTACTTTGATTTATGTGCATTAATACTTTGTTTACTTTGATTTATGTGCATTAATACTTTGTTTACTTTGATTTATGTGCATTAATACTTTGTTTACTTTGATTTATGTGCATTAATACTTTCTTTACTTTTATTTCTGTGCATTAATACTTTCTTTACTTTGATTTATGTGCATTAATACTTTGTTTACTGTGTGGGATTAAAAACAAAAAATCATACTTGAGGTGAGAATAAAAAAATACAAAATAGGGCAATTTGTACAAAAACTGCTGTAAAAATATGAGAAAATGTTTTAAATATATGTTAATACATTGTATATGTTCCACTATAAAGGAGTCAATCTGTTCAAGCTATAAAATACACATATTGTAATTTGGGGGGTTTAACCCTTTAAAGGCCAGTATGTTTACATATCTACATAGTTTTATTGTTGTATTTTAAAAAAAACTTGGTTTTCATTCTTTTAAATAAATTATTGTACGGTATCTATCTACACAAAAATGACTTAGAATATAATAAAATAAAATAAAAACCGGACAAAATAAAATAAACAAAGTAAAGACACATTTACGGAGCAATATAGAAGTACAACACATTTAATACAATGCTAAACAACAGTTAATAATAGCATTAATATTATCAATAATAATAATAGCAATAATGATAAATAAAAAACAACAACAAACTGAATCAATCACAACATTTGTCATTATTATTAGCACCACTTATCATCATCTCCATCATAGACATTAATAATTAAACATATCAAAGTGAGAAATAGTACAAATACTGATTTTTTTTTGCGTGTGTGTGTGTGTGTGTGTGTGTGTGTGTGTGTGTGTGTGTGTGTGTGTGTGTGTGTGTGTGTGTGTGTGTGTGTAGACTGCAGGTGTTTCTGAATACTTACGGTATTCAGACTCAGACGCCGCAGCAGGTGGAGCCCATTCAGATCTGGCCTCAGAAGGAACTGGTGAAGGTAACACTTACACACATACACACACACACACACACACATACACACACACTCATTTCAAGATATTTCATGTTCACACTGAGAAACTTTGTTATTTTTGGCAAATAATCATGAACTTAGAATGGAATGGCAGCAACACATTGCAAAAAAGGCATTTTGACCACTGTGTTACATGGCCTTTCCTTTTAACAACACTCAGTAAAGGTTTGGGAACTGAGGAGACACATTTTTCAAGTGGAATTCTTTCCCATTCTTGCTTGATGTTGTTCAACAGTCCAGTAAAACTTAAAAAAAATATATATATAATCCATAGATTTTATGATGAAGAAGATTTCTATAAAATTAATGGTATTTTTTTACACTGAATTATTGTAAATGTAAAAAAAAAAGCACCATTCTTAATTTTTTACCATAAAAATTACACTCAGTGTAAATTGAAAAATTGTACAAATGTTCATTTTCTGCAGTAAAATTGTTTTATTTTTTTTTTACAGTTTATGGTGCAAACGAGGGGTAAATAAAATTTAAAAATGTATTCACATCTGAATGGCGATTCTTAAATCCATTCAGAATTGTCAAAAAATCGATCTTTTTTTTTAAATTATTATATAATTCATATTTTATTCATATATAATAACTTATAATTATTATGTATAATAATATATATTATTTTTTTAAACAGATTTATTTTAAAAGACGTTTTCATGCAACCAGAAGAAGCTTTTCTAACCTGCAACCTGTTTAAAAAAAGGTTTATAATTATTATTATACCCAATAATACATGCCTCTCCCAGTTTGTGGAACGCTCTCCCTGACCACCTGAGGGCACCACAGACTGTGAATGATTTTAAACCCTTCTTTTTAAAAAAGCCTTCTTTTTTTCTTTTTTTTAGAATGTATGCATACTAGTTCTTGCTATTAGGGGTAAATAAAATTAAAAAATGTATTCACATCTGAATGGCGATTCTTAAATCCATTCAGAATTTTCCAAAAATCGATTACATTTTTTTAAATATTATATAATTCATATTTTATTCATGTATAATAACTTATAAATATTATGTATAATAATTTATATATAATTTTTTAAACATAGATCTATTTTTAAAAGATGTTTTTATGCAACCAGAAGAAGCTTTTCTAACCTGCAACCTGTTTAAAAAAAGGTTTATAATTATTATTATACCCAATAATACATGCCTCTCCCAGTTTGTGGAACGTTATCCCTGACCACCTGAGGGCACCACAGACTGTGCATGCTTTTGAACCCTTCTTTTTAAAAAAGCCTTCTTTTTTTTTTTTTTACAATACATGCATACTAGTTCTTGCTATTAGGGGTAAAAAAAAAAAAAAAAAAAGTATTCACATCTGAATGGCGATTCTTAAATCCATTCAGAATGTTCAAAAAATCGATTACAATTTTTTAAATATTGTATAATTCATATTTTATTCATATATAATAACTTATAAATATTATGTATAATAATTTATATATAATTTTTTTAAACATAGATCTATTTTTAAAAGATGTTTTTATGCAACCAGAAGAAGCTTTTCTAACCTGCAACCTGTTTAAAAAAAGGTTTATAATTATTATTATACCCAATAATACATGCCTCTCCCAGTTTGTGGAACGCTCTCCCTGACCACCTGAGGGCACCACCGACTGTGAATGCTTTAAACCCTTCTTTTTAAAAAGCCTTCTTTTTTTTTTTTTTTTAGAATATATGCATACTAGTTCTTGCTATTAGGGGTAAATACAATTAAAAATGTATTCACATCTGAATGGCGATTCTTAAATCCATTCAGAATTGTCCAAAAATCGATTACATTTTTAAAATATTATATAATTCATATTTTATTCATATATAATAACTTATAATTATTATGTATAATAATATATATTATTTTTTTAAACATAGATTTATTTTAAAAGACGTTTTTATGCAACCAGAAGAAGCTTTTGTAACCTGTAACCTGTTTAAAAAAAGGTTTATAATTATTATTATACCCAATAATACATGCCTCTCCCAGTTTGTGGAACGCTCTCCCTGACCACCTGAGGGCACCACAGACTGTGAATGCTTTTAAACCCTTCTTTTTAAAAAGCCTTCTTTTTTTTTTTTTTTTTAGAATATATGCATACTAGTTCTTGCTATTAGGGGTAAATAAAATTAAAAAATGTATTCACATCTGAATGGCAATTCTTAAATCCATTCAGAATTTTCAAAAAATCGATTACAATTTTTTAAATATTGTATAATTCATATTTTATTAATATATAATAACTTATAAATATTATGTATAATAATTT
>NC_084732.1:7194098-7201598 GCF_033978785.1 Entelurus aequoreus | reverse complement strand
CACTGGCCTGTTCTAAAAATAGCTCAAATAGCAGCACTTACCAGTGAGCTGCCTCTATTTTTTTTAATTGTATTTATTTACTACCAAGCTGGTCTCGCTTTGCCCGACATTTTTAATTCTAAGAGAGACAAAACTCAAATAGAATTTGAAAATCCAAGAAAATATTTTAAAGACTTGGTCTTCACTTGTTTAAATAAATTCATTATTTTTTTTACTTTGCTTCTTATAACTTTCAGAAAGACAATTTTAGAGAAAAAAATACAACCTTAAAAATGATTTTAGGATTTTTAAACACATATACCTTTTTACCTTTTAAATTCCTTCCTCATCTTTCCTGACAATTTAAATCAATGTTCAAGTAATTTTTTATTTTTTTTATTGTAAAGAATAATAAATACATTTTAATTTAATTCTTCATTTTAGCTTCTAATTTTTCGACGAAGAATATTTGTAAAATATTTCTTCAAACTTATTATGATTAAAATTCAAAAAAAATATTCTGGCAAATCTAGAAAATCTGTACAATCAAATTTAAATCTTATTTCAAAGTATTTTGAATTTTTTTTTAAAATTTTTGTTCTGGAAAATCTAGAAGAAATAATTATTCGTCTTTTTTAGAAATATAGCTTGGTCCAATTTGTTATATATTCTAACAAAGTGTAGATTGGATTTTAACCTATTTAAAACATGTCATCAAAATTCTAAAATTAATCTTAATCAGGAAAAATTACTAATGATGTTCCATAAAAAATTTTTTTTTAATTTTTCAAAAAGATTCGAATTAGCTAGTTTTTCTCTTCTTTTTTTCGGTTGAATTTTGAATTTTAAAGAGTCGAAATTGAAGATAAACTATGTTTCAAATTTAATTGTCATTTTTTTTCATGTTTTCTCCTCTTTTAAACCGTTCAATTAAGTGTAAATATCATTAATTATTAATAATAACATAGAGTTAAAGGTCAATTGAGCAAATTGGCTATTTCTGGCAATTTATTGAAGTGTGTATCAAACTGGTAGCCCTTCGCATTAATCACTACCCAAGAAGTAGCTCTTGCTTTCAAAAACATTGGTGACCCCTGGGTTAGGACATAAATCATGGTCCCCAATATGGAAAAACCATTGCATCTAATAGAGAGCCAAATACTAGAGTCCGTGAACATTGCTCCAAAGTCAGGATTTTTTTGTTGATTTAGTGTGCATACAAAAGTAAACATTGACAGGTACAAAGGCAGCAATATATGATAAAACAAGACGGCAGCTAAAGAAGGACTTCTCTATTCATCCACTGAAAAAACCCGCCGGGTGAACAGCTGATTTTACGACTTCCGGTGCGGACGTAAGACAACCCGTATGTGACCGTAGGATGAACAAATACACTACGGTACACCGGTGAACAAGTTAGGGCTGAAATCATGGTCCCAATACGGAAAACCATTGCATATAATAGAGAGACAAATACTAGAGTCCGTGAACATTGCTCCAAAGTCAGAATTTTTTTGTTGATTTAATGCATACTTGCCAACCCTCCCGTTTTTAGCGGGAGAATCACGATATTCAGCGCCTCTCCCGACAACCTCCCGGCAGAAATTTTCTCCCGACAAACTCCCGGTATTCAGCCGGAGCTGGAGGCCACGCCCCCTCCAGCTCAATGCGGACCTGAGACTGAGTGGGGACAGCCTGTTCTCACGTCCGCTTTCCCACAATATAAACAGCTTGCCTGCTCAATGACGTCATAATATCTAGGGCTTTTATAGAGTGCACAACTGCGCACACAACAAGGAGACGAAGCAGAAGAACGAGGAAATTACAGACATGGCGGCCGAAATGATATACTCATCATGAACGGAGAAGTTAAACAGGACAATACTGCCATCTAATGGATAGCCACTGGAACACTGAAATTCAAGTATTTATTTTTTTTTCTTCTATGTAATGAATTCTAGCTGTAAATAACCACGCCCCCCGCCCCCCAAACCCCCCCCCCCCCCCCCCCGCCCCCCCCCCCAAATAACAAACAAATACACTACGCTACTAAGACTATAGTGGCCATTAACAGTTAGCTTCTACAGCTGTGTTGCCCAAAGTGCGGCACAGGGGCCATCTGTGGTCCCTGACTCCTTTGTCATCGGTCCTTAAGCACATTACAAAAAAACAAAACACAGAGATCTCATTTGCACCCCCTGGTGGTGACATCTATCAAAATGAGGGCGGTCCCATAAAAGGAGGGATTTTTCACATTGACTGTGTGTCGCTTTTAAAAGTGCACCCCCTCTGGTCAACATATGAAATAACAAGTGTGTGTAAGAAATGTAAATGCGCCCCCTTTGGCAAAAAAAATATTAAATAAATATGTATATAGAGACATACTGTAATAACTTGAAGTAAATAATGAAGATTAAAAAACAATTACAAAACAAATTATTAATGAACTAAAAGCAGTCTTTTTCTCACAATGTGTCGACTTTTTTCTTATAAAATTGGGAACAATTTCTCATATTCTTTCTGTTTCTGTAATATTGCAATATTTACTTGTAAAATTATTACTTCTTTATGTAAAATTATTACTTTTTAATGCAAAATGGTGACATTTGTCATATAACATTCTGACTTTTATCACAATATTGCCCAATTTTGTTGTTGTTCTTGTAAAACGACGACTTTTGTCATCATTTTGCCAAGTAGAAATTCCGATTATCATTATAATATTGGCAACATTTTAAAGTTTTCTTTTAAAATTGTGACTTTGGTCGAGTAAAATTGCGACTCTTTCCATAAAATTGCCAAGATTTTAAGCTTTTCTTGTGAAATTGCGAAAGTTATGGAGTAAAATTCCAACTTTTATCATAACATTGCACAAATGTTCAGTTTTTCTTACAAAATGTTGACTTGCGTTGAGTAAATGTACGACTTTTGTTATAATACTGCCAAAATTCTAAGTTTTTCTTGTGAAATTCCAACTCGTTTTTCACAAGAAGCTTTTTTATATGTGCATAGTATGTATATATTATTCATGTTGTAAATACACTTCTTTATATATCTAGAAAGGCTGGTCCTAAAGAGGGAGGCTTTTTTCTCAGGTCTCAAGAAAGTAACATATACAAGAACGTGTGTGTGTGTGTGTGTGTGTGTGTGTGTGTGTGTGTGTGTGTGTGTGTGTGTGTGTGTGTGTGTGTGTGTGTGTGTGTGTGTGTGTGTGTGTGTGTGTGTGTGTGTGTGTGTGTTTGTGTTATCGTCATTCCCGCGAGTCCTTTTATATCGGATAATTGATAGCTTGTTTTACACGCTGCCCTCCATAACGTGTGTGTGACTCCTTGTGAGACGTCCATCCTAACGTAGTGTGTGTGTGTGTGTGTGTGTGTGTGTGTGTGTGGGTAGATTTATCGCATCCTCGGCAAGACGGTGGTGTGCTACCCGATCGTCTTTGATCTGAGCGACTTCTACCTGTCCCAGGATGTGATGCTGCTGATTGACGACATCAAGGTAGGTCGAAGGCCGCCGAGTTGTATGGGTCAACTTCAAGGCAAAAAGTCTTCCGATTTATTGCCAAATATATATATATATATATATATATATATATATATATATATATATATATATATATATATATATATATATATATATATATATATATATATATGTATGTATGTATGTATACATATATATATATATATATATATATATATATATATATATATATATATATATATATATATATATATATATATATATATATATATACATCAGGAGCAAGGGTGAAGTGTCTTGCTCAAGGACACAACGGACGTGACGAGGTTGGGAGAAGGAGGGGATCGAACCAGGAACCCTCAGGTTGCTGGCACGGCCACTCTCCCAACTCCGCCACGTCCTGTCCCAAGGTAAACACAAAGTAAAACAGGATAAAGAGGGTAAATAAAAGGTAAAAGAAGATAAATAGAAGGTATATAAAAAGAAAAAGAAGTGAATTAAAGGTAAAAGGTGAAACAAGGTAAATTGACGATAAAGAAGTAAATTAAAAAAAAGTAAAAGGTAAATAGAAGGTGGAACAAAGTTAAAATTTAAAGGTAGTAAATGAAAGGCAAAATACTGTACATCTAAGGGAAAATTAGGTAAATAGAAGGTAAAAGAAGATAAATAGAAGGTAAAGAAAAAGAAGTGAATTAAAGGTAAAAGGTGAAACAAGGTAAAAAGGCGATAAAAGAAGTAAATAAAAAAGTAAAAGGTAAATAGAAGGTGGAACACATTTAAAGGTAGTAAATGAAAAGCAAAATACTGTATATCTAAGGGATAATGAGGTAAATAGAGGGTAAATAGAAGGTAAAAGTAGATAAATAGAAGGTATATAGAAAGTAAAATAAGAGAATTAAAGGTAAAAGGTGAAACAAAGAAAATTGGCATTAAAAGAATGAAATAAAAAAGTAAAAGGTGGAACAAAAAATTTAAAGGTAGTAAATAAAAGGCAAAATACTGTATATTAAAAGGGAAAATTAGGTAAATAGAGGGTAAAAGAAGATAAATAGAAGGTATATAGAAAGAAAAATAAGACAATTAAAGGTAAAAGGTGAAACAAGGTACATTGGTGATAAAAGAAGTAAATAAAAAAGTAAAAGGTAAATAGAAGGCAGAACAAAGTTAAAATTTAAAGGTAGTAAATGAAAGGCAAAATACGGTATGTCTAAGGGAAAATGAGGTAAATAGAGGGTAAATAGAAGGTAAAAGTAGATAAATAGAAGGTATATAGAAAGAAAAATAAGAGAATTAAAGGTAAAAGGTGAAACAAGGTAAATTGACGATAAAAGAAGTAAATAAAAAAGTAAAAGGTAAATAGAAGGCAGAACAAAGTTAAAATTTAAAGGTAGTAAATGAAAGGCAAAATACGGTATGTCTAAGGGAAAATGAGGTAAATAGAGGGTAAATAGAAGGTAAAAGTAGATAAATAGAAGGTATATACAAAGAAAAATAAGTGAATTAAAGGTAAAAAGGTGAAACAAGGTAAATTGGCAATAAAAGAAGTAAATCAAAAAGTAAAAGGTAAATAGAAGGTGGAACCAAAAATTTAAAGGTAGTAAATGAAAGGCAAAATACTGTATATTAAAGGGAAAATGAGGTAAATAGAGTGTAAAAGAAGATAAATAGACGGTATATAGAAAGAAAAATAAGAGAATTAAAGGTAAAAGGTGAAACAAGGTAAATTGGCGATAAAAGAAGTAAATAAAAAAGTAAAAGGTAAATAGAAGGCAGAACAAAGTTCAAATTTAAAGGTAGTAAATGAAAGGCAAAATACTGTATGTCTAAGGGAAAATGAGGTAAATGGAGGGTAAAGGAAATGTAGAAGAAGAAATATAGAAGGTAAACAAAGTCATGAAAAGACTTTGTTTACATTTACCATTTATTTAGCGTTAGGTCAGTATTTATTTGCCTTTCATCTTGCATTTATTTTGTCATTATTTTTTAACATGTATTTAGTGTTAAGTCAGTATTTATTTGGCGTTTGTCTTGAATTTATTTGGTGATTATTTAACATTTATTTAGCGTTAGGTCAGTATTTATTTGGGGTTTATCTTGCATTTATTTGGTGATTATTTAACATTTATTTAGCGTTAGGTCAGTATTTATTTGGGGTTTATCTTGCATTTATTTGGTGATTATTTAACATTTATTTAGCATTAGGTCAGTATTTATTTGGCATTTATCTTGCATTTATTTGGTGATTATTTAACATTTATTTAGCGTTAGGTCAGTATTTATTTGGTGTTTATTTTGCATTTATTTTCTGATTATTTAACATTTATTTAGCGTTAGGTTAGTATTTATTTGGGGTTTATCTTGCATTTATTTGGTGATTATTTAACATTTATTTAGCGTTAAGTCAGTATTTAATTGGGGTTTATCTTGCATTTATTTGGTGATTATTTAACATTTATTTAGCGTTAAGTCAGTATTTATTTGGGGTTTATCTTGAATTTATTTGGTGATTATTTAACATTTATTTAGCGTTGAGTCAGTATTTATTTGGCGTTTATTTTGCATTTATTTTCTGGTTATTTAACATTTATTTAGCGTTAGGTCAGTATTTATTTGGGGTTTATCTTGCATTTATTTGGTGATTATTTAACATTTATTTAGCGTTAGGTCAGTATTTATTTGGCGTTTATCTTGCATTTATTTGGTGATTATTTAACATTTATTTAGCGTTAGGTCAGTATTCATTTGGGGTTTATCTTGCATTTATTTGGTGATTATTTAACATTTATTTAGCGTTAAGTCAGTATTTATTTGGCGTTTATTTTGCATTTATTTGGTGATTATTTAACATTTATTTAGCGTTAGGTCAGTATTTATTTGTCGTTTATTTTGCATTTATTTGGTGATTATTTAACAGTTATTTACCGTTAGGTCAGTATTTATTTGGCGTTTATTTTGCATTTATTTTCTTGTTATTTAACATTTATTTAGCGTTAGGTCAGTATTTATTTGGGGTTTATCTTGCATTTATTTGGTGATTATATAACATTTATTTAGCGTTAAGTTAGCATTTATTTGTCGTTTATTTTGCATAATGATTATTCAACATTTATTTAGCATTAAGTCATCATTTATTTGTCGTTTATTTTGCATTTATTTAATGATTATTTAACATTTATTTAGCATTAAGTCAGTATTTATTTGGCATTTGTTTCGTGATTATTTAACATTTGTTTAGCGTTAAATCAGTATTTATTTGGCGTTTATCTTGCATTTATTTGGTGATTATTTAACATTTATTTAGCGTTAGGTCAGTATTTATTTGGCGTTTATCTTGCATTTATTTGGTGATTATTTAACATTTATTTAGCGTTTAGTCAGTATTTATTTGGCGTTTATTTTGCATTTATTGTCTGATTATTTAACATTTATTTAGCGTTAGGTTAGTATTTATTTGGGGTTTATCTTGCATTTGTTTGGTGATTATTTAACATTTATTTAGCGTTAAGTCAGTATTTATTTGGCGTTTATTTTGCATTTATTTTCTGATTATTTAACATTTATTTAGCGTTAGGTCAGTATTTATTTGGGGTTTATCTTGCATTTATTTGGTGATTATATAACATTTATTTAGCGTTAAGTCAGCATTTATTTGTCATTTATTTTGCATAATGATTATTTAACATTTATTTAGCATTAAGTCAGCATTTATTTGTCGTTTATTTTGCATTTATTTAATGATTATTTAACATTTATTTAGCATTAAGTCAGTATTTATTTGGCATTTGTTTCGTGATTATTTAACATTTGTTTAGTGTTAAATCAGTATTTATTTGGCGTTTATTTTGCATTTATTTGGTGATTATTTAACATTTATTTAGCGTTAGGTCAGTATTTATTTGGGGTTTATCTTGCATTTATTTGGTGATTATATAACATTTATTTAGCGTTAAGTCAGTATTTATTTGGTGTTTATTTTGCATTTATTTGGTGATTATTTAACATTTATTTAGCGTTAGGTCAGTATTTATTTGGGGTTTA
>NC_084732.1:7190913-7194078 GCF_033978785.1 Entelurus aequoreus | reverse complement strand
TGCTTGGTTCTTCTTACATTCGTCCCCCTGCACATCCTAAGAACATGTTGCGATGCCGGAGAACACTCATAATGTTTTCCTTCCGTTCACTACTTTTGTTTTGCCTGTCTTTTTGAAATGAAGATGTTCTGTGCTTTTATGTTGTGATTATGTTCTATAGTATTTTATTCAACACATCCAGGATAAGTTGTTGGATTTTGTTCCTGCTCTAAGTGCCAAAAAAACCTCTGAGAAAAACTGGTCAAATGTTATTTGTTATGAGTTTATTTTGTGATTGATGCTGTATTACTGCCTTTTGTATGGACCCCTGCTAAAGTCCTCAAACTCTGCGGCGATAAATATGCGTGGTTCTTCTTACATCCGTCCCCTGCATATCCTAAGAACATGTTGCGATGCCGGAGAACACTCATAATGTTTTCCTTCCGTTCACTACTTTTGTTTTACCTGTCTTTTGAAATGGAGATGTTCTGTGCTTTTTTGTTGAGATTATGTTCTATAGTATTTGTCTTTTGTCAAATGTTATTTTCTAAATTCGTTTATTTTGTGATCGATGCTGTATTACTGCCTTTTGTATAGCCCCCTGCTAAATGATTTAAACGCTGCGGCGATAGCTCTGCTTGGTTCTTCTTACATTCGTCCCCCTGCACATCCTAAGAACATGTTGCAATGCCTGAGATCACTTATCATTTTTGTTCCCTTCTGTTCACTACTTTTGTTTTACCTGTCTTTTTGAAATGGAGATGTCCTGTGCTTTTATGTTGTGATTATGTTCCATAGTATTTGCCTTTTGGTCAAATGTTATTTTCTAAATGAGTTTATTTTGTGATTGATGCTGTATTACTGCCTTTTTTTGTTTAACCCCTGCTAAATTCTTTAAACTCTGTGGCGATAGCTCTGCTGGGTTCTTCTTATATCCGTCCCCCGCACATCCTAAGAACACGAGACAATATTGTATTTGTCTTTTGGTCAAATGTTATTTTCCACTTGTTAACTGTTAGCGTGCTAACTTCGGCATGCTAGCACGCTAACATCAAAGGGCTAACTTTTTAGCTAACTTTAGGTTGTTTTTTTCTGTAATTACTAAGGCTAACTTTTTGAGCTAGTTTTGCAACCGTTTACACCAGAGTCATATAACTTGGTACGTGACATTTGTTAACTGTTAGCCTGCAAACGATAGCATGCTGGCAAGCTAACTTACTAAGTTTTTCATTTAATTTTACACTTTTTTTCCTGTATTTTAGCAGCCATACACCTTTGAGTCATATAACTTGGTATATGAGACATGCTAACTGTTATCATGCTAACATTGGCATGCATGCTAAATGTTAGCATTTTAATGTAACGTTTTAGGCTAGCTGTTTAGCTCATTTTACACAGTGTGGAAAATGCATATATATGTTAAAGAGTTATTTCTTTATTCATATTCATGTTTTTCCATTTGTACTCTTTCTATTTTTTCATTTTATGTCCGCAAGTAAACCGTGTGTGTTACCTTGAAGACTTGGAATGTAGGAGTTGGAGTACTCCCTTATATCTTATCTGTAGTAGAACATTGAGCCTGTAATCCTTTCTGGAGAGGGCGGGGGCTGTTTGCGTATTCAAGAAGGTGTCTCTTCCTGTTTGAATGTTAGAACAACTTATGAAGCCAGTATGAATGTGTTGGTCCAGGTGGTTCTCCTAAAGCTTTAGTAAAACTTGATAATATTCCAATTCTGTCTTGATGGTCCTTCTTACTCTGCATATATGTCATCTGAAAGAACTTGGGATTGACAAGTGACTTCACTGCCATCGGACCACCTAAAACTCAGATACTCGGCACCATCATAAAAGTACGGCGGCTTCCGACCACGGGGCACAGATAACAGGCCATCAACATTTTCTAGTTATGTATTATTATTATATTATCACGTGTTGTTTTGTTGGACTGATTAAAGAAACAAAACAAAAAAAACCCGAGATTTTTTAAACTATATTTAAAGTTGCAGGTACAATAAAAACTAATGTTTTCAAATGAATGAATAATGGTGGTATTAATCGTGATTACAATATCAATAAAAATAATTGTGATGACTATTTTTGCCATATGGAGTTGGTGTTAGTTTTTATTTTTGCAGCTGTTTTAAAAGTGCACAAGTGGGCCATCGCCTTCCACAAAACATATTTCCCACAAATCACTTCACCGCTGGACACAAAACCTCGACCCCCCCTCCGCAAAGTTCCCTCTGTCCTTTTCTCCATTTCCTGTCCGCGAGGCAGGATGTAGGACGACCCAGCAGGGAGTAAACAACAACAACAACAACAACAACACAGGGGCGCCAAGGGGAGGGCGTGGACAACGCCAGGGGCGGCCGTCTTTCCCTTTTTTCTGCGTGGCGTCACGTTGTTGTTGTTGTTGTTTACTCAGCAGCAAATATTTCATCAGAAAGTGTGATATGCGACATGTTGTTACCGATACGATACGGAGTAAAATGGAGCCCGCACTAATTGATATCAGCCAGTTTGTCAACATAATGAATTAATGACATCACCAAGGTCAGTTGTCCAATCACACTCTCTATTTAATAGAGTTTGGACACCTGACTATTCCATCTGATTTGATTCCTGAGTTGACAATTCGATTCAGAATCGATTCGCAATTTAACACGGTTCTCAATTGAAAACGAATACTTCAATGTATCATTTGGCGTAATAACTGAAGTGAAACTTTATAGTTTTAATTAAAACAACTGTAGTTAAAATAATTATAATGGAAACTTTAGATATGTTATTTTTGTTATTACAACAACAACAACAACAACAACAATAATAATAATAATAATAATAATAATAATAATAATAATAATAATAAATACAATAAAATAAAATATTATTGTTGTTATAATTAATATAATTATAATGGAAACTTTTTTAATGAAACTTTTAATGAATCAAAACAGGTTACAGGTTAGAAAAGCTTATTCAGGTTGCATGAAGACAGCCATATGTGTGTGTGTATATATATATATATATATATATATATATATATATATATATATATATATATATATATATATATATATATATATATATATATATATATATATATATATATATATATATATATATATATATATATATATCTATATACATACATATATATATATATATGTATATGTGTATGTATAT
>NC_084732.1:7063413-7185913 GCF_033978785.1 Entelurus aequoreus | reverse complement strand
GGCAGCAATGTTAGCATTTCAACACATTATTGCTGCAATGTTAGCATTTCAACACATTATTACTGCAATGTTAGCATTTCACATATCTAGCACAGACTGCACCAGTTGTCAGCTAGCGATTAGCGCACTAGTCTCCAGCTAGCGATTAACACACTAGTTTCCATCTAGCAATTAGCACTCTAGATTTAAGCTAGCAATCATCACACTAGTTTCCAGATAGTTATTAGCAGCGCTATACTGTTGGATTGTGATAGTATTTAGCAAACTATTTGACAACTATTGCTTAGCACATTAGTTGCAAGCTAGCTATTAGCGTGCTAGTTGCGAGTTAGTGATTAACACACCAGTTTCCAGCTCGTGATTATTGCACTTGTTGCCAGAGATTAGCACACTAGTTGTCAACTACTAACTGACACACTAGTTTCTAACTAGCGACTAGCACACTAGTTGGCAGCATTTTTTTTAGTGCACTAGTGGTGAGCTAGCAATTAGCACACTAGTTTTCAGCTAGCGATTAACACAGTATTTGTCAGCCATCAATTAGCGCACTAGGTTCCACACTAATTGTCAGCTAGTGATTAACACACAAGTTTCCACCTAGCGATTAACACAGTATTTGTCAGCCATCAATTAGCGCACTAGGTTCCACACTAATTGTCAGCTAGTGATTAACACTCAAGTTTCCACCTAGCGATTAGCACACTAGTTGTCAGCTAGCGATTAACACAGTGATTGTCAGCTATCAATTAGCGCACTAGGTTCCATACTAATTGTCAGCTAGTGATTAACACACAAGTTTACACCTAGCGATTAGCACACTAGTTTGAAGCTAGCCATTCGCACACTAGTTGTCAGGTAACGATTAGCACACTAGTTGTCAGCTCGCCATTAGCACACTAGTTGTCAGCTTTAAATGAACACAATCGTTTTCAGCTAGCGATTGGCGCACTAGTTATCAGCTAGTGATTAGCACACTTGTTTTCAGCTAGCGATTAGAAAATTAGTTGTCAGTTAGTGATTAAACCACCAGTTTCCATCTAGCGATTAGCACATTTGTTGTGAGAAAGTTATTAACACACTAGTTTTTCATCTAGTGATTAGCGCACTGTGAACTAGCAGTTAGCAAACTATTTGAAAGTTATGGATTAGCACATTAGTTGCTAGCAAGCTACTAGCGCGCTAGTTGCAAGTTAGTGATTTACACACCAGTTTCCAGTTAGCGATTGTCGCACTGGTTGTCGGACAGCAATAGTGCACTGGTTGTCAACTAGCGATTAACACACTAGTTTCCAACTAGCGTTTAGGGCACTAGTTGCCTGCAAGAAATTAGTGCTATAGTTGTGTCAAAATATAATAAAAATAAACAATAACACAAAACTAAATAAAATGAAAAAATAAAATTTTCAAAAGTAAAAAAAACTAAATAAAATAAATAATAAAAATAAATAAAGAAAATAAAAATAAAGAAAATAAAACAAACAACATACAATAACAAATAAAATTAAACAAAATTAAACTAAATAAATAACTAAATAAAATAAAATAAAATACAATTTAAAAAAATATTAAAATAAAACTAAATAAAATTAAAATAAACAAATAAAATGAAAAATAAATACATAAATAAAATAAAAAATAAATAAATGTAATAAAATTAAATGAAATAAATGAAATAAATGAATAAAATAAATAAAATAAATAAAATAAATAAAATAAATAAAATAAAATAAGAACTAAATAAATAAATAAAATACAAAATAAATAAAATAAAATAAAATAAAATAAAATAAAATAAAATAAAATAAAATAAAATAAAACAAAGAAGACATTGTGGATGGAACACATTACAATAATTATGTGACTCTGTGCCTTAGTCCACCTCCAGTCACTCCACAGAAAGACTGGAGGCTACCAGAAATGTCTCTAAAGTCATATTTGGATACATCATATGAAATATGTAGAAATAGATGCCTGTTTGTCCTCCCACATGGATGTGATTCAAACAACATCATCCTCATTTTGATTGATTGATTGAGACTTTTATTAGTAGGTTGCACAGTGAAGTACATATTCCGTACAATTGACCACTAAATGGTAACACCCGAATAAGTTTTTCAACTTGTTTAAGTTGGGGTCCACTTAAATTGATTCATGATACAGATATATACTATCATATATACTATCATCATAATACAGTCATCACACAAGATAATCACATTGAATTATTTACATTATTTACAATCAGGAGTGTGGAGGGGGGGTGGGGTGGGGGGGGGGGGTGGGATATGGACATCAAGTAGTGGACATAGAGAGAGAGAGAGAGAGAGAGAGAGAGAGAGATCAGAAGGCATAAGAAAAATAATCTGCATTTGATTGTTTACATTTGATTATTAGCAATCCGGGGAGGGTGTTAGTTTAGGGTTGTAGCTGCCTGGAGGTGAACTTTTATAGCGGTTTTGAAGGAGGATAGAGATGCCCTTTCTTTTATACCTGTTGGGAGCGCATTCCACATTGATGTGGCATAGAAAGAGAATGAGTTAAGACCTTTGTTAGTTCGGAATCTGGGTTTAACGTGGTTAGTGGAGCACCCCCTGGTGTTGTGGTTATGGCGGTCATTTACGTTAAGGAAGTAGTTTGACATGTACTCATCATCATCATCATCATCATGCCGCACAAGTCCGCTGTCCAACTTTTTAATTTGGGTCTGTTTTTGCGACTGATTGCCAGCATATTAATTGACAGATATTAATTAACGTAGGAAGCGCCTTCTAAATCGGGCTTTGATTGGCTTCCTTTATCTGTCATTTCAATTCACAGGCAGCAGGACGTGACTTCCAAGCATGAAGACCAAACGCCGGCTGCTGGAATGTGGAACACTTTCTGTTTGAGCTTTAATAAACTCCCTTTTTATTTCATCTTCTGTCACATACCAGCTTATCGCTAGTGTGCTCATTTCTAGCTGACAGCGAGTGCGCTAGTCGCTAGCTGGTAACTAGTGAGACAATCGCTAGTTGACTACTAGTGTGCTAATCGCTGGCTGGCAACTAAAGCGCTTATTGCTATCTGGCAACTAGTGCGCTACTCACTAGTTGTCAACCAGTGCACTAATCACTAGCTGCCAACTAGTGTGCTGATTGCTAGATAGCCACTAAGGTGCCAATTACTAGCTGGTAACTGGTGCACTAATTGATGGTTGGCAACTAGCACACTAGTTGCAAGCTGGTAATGAGTGCGATAAACCCTAACCCTAACCCTAACCTCTAACTAACACAAACCCTTACCCTTATTCTGCATGGCCTTATTACACAGCAACCCTAACCCTAACCTCAACCCTAACCCTGACCCTAACCCTAACCCTAACCCCAACCCTAACCCTTATTCTGCATGGCCTTATTATACAACAACCCTAACCCTAACCCTCTAACCCTAACCCTAACCCTATGGGGAACATATTCACCATTAATTGGTTGCTTATTAACATGCAAATTAGTAACATATTGTCTCTTAATTAGTCATTATTAAGTACTTATTAATGCCTTATTCTGCATGGCCTTATTACACAACAACCCTAACCCTAACCTCAACCCTAACCCTAACCCTTATTCTGCATGGCCTTATTATACAACAACCCTAACCCTAACCCTCTAACCCTAACCCTAACCCTAACCCTAACCCTAACCCTTATTCTGCATGGCCTTATTACACAACAACCCTAACCCTAACCTCAACCCTAACCCTGAACCTAACCCTAACCCTGAACCCAACGCTAACCATAACCCTAACCCTATGGGGAACATATTCATCATTAATTGGTTTCTTATTAACATGCAAATTAGTAGCATATTTGGCTCTTAATTAGTCATTATTAAGTACGTATTAATGCCTTATTGTGCATGGCCTTGTTACACAACAACCCTAACCCTAACCCTAACCCTAACCCTAACCCTAACCCTAACCAACACAAACCCCAACCCTAACCCTAACCCTAATCCTAACCCTAACCCTTATTCTGCATGGCCTTATTACACAACAACCCTAACCCTAACCTCAACCCTAACCCTGAACCTAACCCTAACCCTGACCCCAACTCTAACCCTAACCCTATGGGGAACATATTCACCATAAATTGGTTGCTTATTAACATGCAAATTAGTAACATATTGGCTCTTAATTAGTCATTATTAAGTACTTATTAATGCCTTATTCTGCATGGCCTTATTATACAACAACCCTAACCCTAACCCTCTAACCCTAACCAACACAAACCCTAACCCTAACCCTAACCCTTATTCTGCATGGCCTTATTACACAACAACCCTAACGCTAACTTCAACCCTAACCCTGAACCTAACCCTAACCCTGATCCCAACCCTAACCATAACCCTAACCCTATGGGGAACATATTCACCATTAATTGGTTTCTTATTAACATGCAAATTAGTAACATATTGGCTCTTAATTAGTCATTATTAAGTACTTATTAATGCATTATTCTGCATGGCCTTATTATACAACAACCCTAACCCTAACCCCCTAACCCTAACCCTAAACCTAACCCTAACCCTAACCAACACAAACCCTAACCCTAATCCAAACCCTAACCCCAACCCTAACCCTAACCCTTATTCTGCATGGCCTTATAACACAACAACCCTAACACTAACCTCAACCCTAACCCTGAACCTAACCCTAACCCTGACCCCAACCCTAACCCTAACCCTAACCCTAACCCTATGGGGAACATATTCACCATTAATTAGTTGCTTATTAACATGCAAAATAGTAACATATTGGCTCTTAATTAGTCATTATTAAGTACTTATTAATGCCTTATTCTGCATGGCCTTATTATACAACAACACTAACCTTAACCCTCTAACCCTAACCATAACCCTAACCACACAAACCCTAACCCTAACCCTAACCCTAACCCAAACCTAACCCTAACCCTAACCCTAACCATAACCCTATGGGGAACATATTCACCATTAATTGGTTGCTTATTAGGGCTAACCCTAACCCTAACACTAAACCCACATGCAAATTAGTAACATATTGGCTCTTAATTAGTCATTATTAAGTACTTATTAATGCCTTATTCCGCATGGCCTTATTATACAACACTAACCCTAACCCTCTAACCCTAACCTCAAACCTAACCCTAACCCTAACCCTAACCCTAACCCTAACCCTAACCAACACAAACCCTAACCCTAACCCTAACCCTTATTCTGCATGGCCTTATTAGACAACAACCCTAACCCTAACCTCAACCCTAACCCATTTATGGTGAATATGTTAACCCTAACCCTAACCCTACAATATCACTAACCTTAACCCTCTAACCCTAACCCTAACCCTAATCAACACAAACCCTAACCCTTATTCTGCATGGCCTTATTAGACAACAACCCTAACCGTAACCTCAACCCTAACCCTGAACCTAACCCTAACCCTAACCCTGACCCCAACCCCAACCCTAACCCTAACCCTAACCCTAACCCTAACCCTAACCCTATGGGAAACATATTCACCATTAAT
Organism: Entelurus aequoreus; assembly: GCF_033978785.1. Classification (NCBI taxonomy): domain Eukaryota; kingdom Metazoa; phylum Chordata; class Actinopteri; order Syngnathiformes; family Syngnathidae; genus Entelurus; species Entelurus aequoreus. The sequence goes on along the minus strand of NC_084732.1, from coordinate 7,180,372 downwards.
TGGTTGCTTATTAACATGCAAATTAGTAACATATTGGCTCTTAATTAGTCATTATTAAGTACTTATTAATGCCTTATTCTGCATGGCCTTATTATACAACAACCCTAAACCTAACCCTAACCCTAACCTTAACCAACACAAACCCTAACCCTAACCTTAAACCTAACCTTAACCCTAACCCTTATTCTGCATGGCCTTATTACACAACAACCCTAACCGTAACCTCAACCCTAACCATGAACCTAACCCTAACCCTGACCCCAACCCTAACCCTAACCCTAACCCTATGGGGAACATATTCACCACTAATTGGTTGCTTATTAACATGCAAATTAGTAACATATTGGCTCTTAATTAGTCATTATTAAGTACTTATTAATGCCTTATTCTGCATGGCCTTATTATACAACAACACTAACCTTAACCCTAACCCTAACCCTAACCCTAACCCTAACCCTAACCCTAGCCCAAACCTAACCCTAACCCTAACCCTAACCATTATTCTGCATGGCCTTATTACACAACAACCCTAACCGTAACCTCAACCCTAACCATGAACCTAACCCTAACCCTGACCCCAACCCTAACCCTAACCCTAACCCTATGGGGAACATATTCACCACTAATTGGTTGCTTATTAACATGCAAATTAGTAACATATTGGCTCTTAATTAGTCATTATTAAGTACTTATTAATGCCTTATTCTGCATGGCCTTATTATACAACAACACTAACCTTAACCCTAACCCTAACCCTAACCCTAACCCTAACCCTAACCCTAACCCTAACCTCAACCCTAACCTCAACCCTAACCCTGAACCTAACCCTAACCCTAACCCTAACCCTAACCCTAACCCTAACCCTAACCCTGACCCCAACCCTAACCCTAACCCTAACCCAACCTAACCCTATGGGGAACATATTCACCATTAATTGGTTGCTTATTAACATGCAAATTAGTGACATATTGGCTCTTAATTAGTCATGATTAAGTACTTATTAATGCCTTATTCTGCATGGCCTTATTATATAACAACCCTAACCCTCTAACCCTAACCCTATTAGTCATTATTAAGTACTTATTAATGCCTTATTCTGCATGGCATTATTATGCAACAACCTAACCCTAGCCCCAACCCTAACCCTCTAATCCTAACCGTAACCCTTACCCTAAACCTAACCCTACACCTAACCCTAGCCCTAATCCTAGCCCCAACCCTGACCCTAATAATGCCTTATTCTGCATGGCCTTATTATACAACAACCCTAACCCTAACCCTGACCCCAACCCCTACCCTGACCCTATGGGGAACATATTCACCATTAATTAGTTGCTTATTAACATGCAAATTAGTAACATATTGGCTCTTAATTAGTCATGATTAAGTACTTATTAATGCCTTATTCTGCATGGCCTTATTATACAACAACCCTAACCCTCTAACCCTAACCCTAGCTTTAACCCCAACCCGCTAACCCTAACCCTAATCCTATTGGTTCTTTATTAGTCATTATTAAGTACTTATTAATGCCTTATTCTGCATGGCCTTATTATACAACAACCCTAATCCTAACCCCCTAACCCTAACCCTAACCACAACCCCAACCCTAACCCTAACCTTAACCCTAACCCTAACCATAACCCAACCCTAACCCTAACCCTATTAAGGCCTTATTCTGCATGGCCTTATCATACAACAACCCTAAAACTAACCTCAACCTCAACCCTAACCCCAACCCCAACCCTAACCCTAACCCCAACCCTGACCCTAACCAACGCTAACGCTAACCCTAACCCTAACCCTATGGGGAACATATTCACCATTAATTAGTTGCTTATTAAGATGCAAATTAGTAACATATTGGCTCTTAATTAGTCATTATTAAATACTTATTAATGGCTTATTTTGCATGGATTTATTATACAACAACCCTAACCCTAACCCTCTAACCCTAACCCTAACCCTAAACCTAATCCTATTGGTTCTTTATTAGTCATTATTAAGTACTTATTAATGCCTTATTCTGCATGGCCTTATTATAAAACAACCCTAACCTTAACCCTAACCCTAACCCTAACCCCAACCCTAACCCTAACCCTAACTCTCTAACCCTAACCCTCTAACCCTCTAATCCTCGTTCCTTTGAACCCTCTTACCCTAACCCTGACCCTATTGGTTCTTAATTAGTCATGATTAAGTACTTATTAATGCCTTATTCTGCATGGCCTTATTATACAACAACATTAACCCTCTAACCCTAAACCTATAGCCCTAACCCTAACCCTAACCCAAATCATATTGGTTCTTTATTAGTCATTATTAAGTACTTATGAATGCCTTATTCCACATGGCCTTATTATACAACATCCCTAACCCTAACCCCAACCCCAACCCCAACCCCAACCCTAACTCTCTAACCCTATCCCTCTAACCCTCTAACCCTCGAACCCTAACCCTGACCCTATTGGTTCTTAATTAGTCATTATCAAGGACTTATTAACGCCTTATTCTGCATGGCCTTATTATACAACAACCCTAACCCTCTAACCCTAAACCTCTAGCCCTAACCCCAGCCCTAACCCTAACCCTCTAACCCTAACCCTAACCCTAATCATATTGGTTCTTTATTAGTCATTATTAAGTACTTATGAATGCCTTATTCCACATGGCCTTATTATACAACATCCCTAACCTTAACCCCAACCCCAACCCCAACCCTAACCCTAACTCTCTAACCCTATCCCTCTAACCCTATAACCCTCGAACCCTAACCCTGACCCTATTGGTTCTTAATTAGTCATTATCAAGGACTTATTAACGCCTTATTCTGCATGGCTTTATTATACAACAACCCTAACCCTAACCCCTAACCCTAACCCTAACCCCAACCCCAAACCTAACCCTAACCCTAACTCTCTAACTCTCTAATCCTCGAACCTTTGAACCCTCTTACCCTAGCCCTGACCCTATTGGTTCTTAATTAGTCATGATTAAGTACTTATTAATGCCTTATTCTGCATGGCCTTATTATACAACAACCCTAACCCAAACCCCTAACCCTAACCCTAACCCCAACCCCAACCCCAACCCCAAACCTAACCCTAACCCTAACTCTCTAACCCTCTATTCCTTGAACCTTTGAACCCTCTTACCCTAACCCTGACCCTATTGGTTCTTAATTAGTCATGATTAAGTACTTATTAATACCTTATTCTGCATGGCCTTATTATACAACAACCCTAACCCTCTAACCCTAAACCTCTAGCCCTAACCCCAGCCCTAACCCCAACCCTAACCCTAACCCTAATCATATTGGTTCTTTATTAGTCATTATTAAGTACTTATGAATGCCTTATTCCACATGGCCTTATTATACAACATCCCTAACCCTAACCCCAACCCCAACCCTAACTCTCTAACCCTATCCTTCTAACCCTCTAACCCTCTAACCCTCGAACCCTAACCCTGACCCTATTGGTTCTTAATTAGTCATTATCAAGGACTTATTAACGCCTTATTCTGCATGGCTTTATTATACAACAACCCTAACCCTAACCCTAACCCCCTAACTCTAACCCTAACCCTAAACCTAATCCTATTGGTACTTTATTAGTCATTATTAGGTACTTATTAATGCCTTATTCTGCATTGCCTTATTATACAACAACCCTAAACCTAACCTTAATCCCAACCCCGACCCTCTCACCCTAACCCTAACCCCAACGTCAACCTCAACCCTAACCCTAACCACAACCCTAACCCTAACCCCAACCCTAACCCTAACCAAATAACTCTAAATGAAGTCTTTGTTACTTACAATATGTTCCGCATACTAAAGTGTTAAAAACAGATTTATTCAGTAGGGAACGGATTTATATTTTTTTTTGCAAAGCACTCTGCTGAAAATGATGGAAAGCGCCACTCCACATGGCATTTTTACGATGTGGTCAAAGCTGGAATCGCCGCCTAATTCGTCACGCTTCACGTGTCAGGTCAATAGCGAAACTATCGTGATACAGTCCTCAGCCGTATCGTGTCCAGCCGTAATTGGACGGTGCGGCACAGAGTCCAGGCGGCGCCGATAAAGGAGGCGGGCGACGCGGACTTCCTTTGTCCGTCGTGTCAGGACGAGTCCTGCGGGCGGGTCGCCTCAAAGGCCGCGCAATTTGCGCCGCAAATGTCAAGGCCCCCCCCCGAAAAGACAGGACGGCGAGCAGAGACAAAAGGCTGAGGTTGAAAGACGGCGGCCATGTTTAAGGTGGCGGTGCGAGGACACAATGCGTCAGCTGACACTTTTGTCCTGCTGGAATATGCAGCAGATAAACAGCAGCATTAATCATTGATTAAAACATGTTTTCTTTGCCGCGCGGGAGGAAATTGGATTGTGCCCCGTGGCACGGCGGCAGCATCAGATTGTGGGCCGCACGGGCGCCGCTCTTATCTTAGCGCCGGGGCAGGGCCACGGAAAAAAACAAAACGAAAAGAAAAAAAAAGACATATTGCGGGAGACTCTCGCTGGATTTCAGCTTCGAATGTGCGTCACACACACACGCACACACACACACACACACACACACACACACACACACACACACACACACACACACACACACACGCACACACACACACACACACACACATTCATGTAGTCCTTACCTTATTCAGACCTCCGAAAAAATGGCTCCCTCTTTAGGACCCGCCCTTTCTAGATATATAAAGATGTGTATTTACAACATGACTAATATATACATACTATGCAAATATAGAAAAGCTTGTTGTGAAAAAGGATTTGGAATTTCACAAGAAAAAGGTCACAATTTCACAAGAAAAAGGTAGAATTTTGGCAGTATTATAATAAAAGTCGTCATTTTACTCAATGCAAGTCAGAATGTTACAAGAAAAACTGAACATTTGTGCAATATTAAGATAAAAGTTGGAAAACACGTGCATGTCACTTATGAACACGTGCATGTCACTTATGAACATGTGCATATCACTTATGAACATGTGCATATCACTTATGAACATGTGCATGTCACTTATGAACACGTGCATGTCACTTATGAACACGTACATGTCACTTATGAACACGTGCATGTCACTTATGAACACGTACATGTCACTTATGAACATGTGCATGTCACTTATGAACATGTGCATGTCACTTATGAACACGTACATTTCACTTATGAACATGTGCATGTCACTTATGAACATGTGCATGTCACTTATGAACACGTACATTTCACTTATGAACATGTGCATGTCACTTATGAACATGTGCATGTCACTTATGAACACGTACATTTCACTTATGAACATGTGCATGTCACTTATGAACATGTGCATGTCACTTATGAACACGTCCATGTCACTAATAAACACATGCATGTCACTTATGAACATGTGCATGTCACTTATGAACACGTACATTTCACTTATGAACATGTGCATGTCACTTATGAACACGTGCATGTCACTAATACACACGTGCATGTCACTTATGAACATGTGCATGTCACTTATGAACACGTGCATGTCACTTATGAACACATGCATGTCACTCATACGCATGTGCATGTCACTAATACACACGTGCATGTCACTAATACACACGTGCATGTCACTTATGAACATGTGCATGTCACTTATGAACACGTGCATGTCACTTATGAACACGTGCATGTCACTCATACGCATGTGCATGTCACTAATAAACATGTGCATGTCACTTGTGAACATGTGCAAGTCTCTTATGAACATGTGCATGTCACTTATGAACACATGCATGTCACTAATACACACGTGCATGTCACTAACAAACACGTGCATGTCACTTATGAACACGTACATTTCACTTATGAACATGTGCATGTCACTTATGAACACGTACATTTCACTTATGAACATGTGCATGTCACTTGTGAACATGTGCAAGTCTCTTATGAACATGTGCATGTCACTTATGAACACATGCATGTCACTAATACACACGTGCATGTCACTTATGAACATGTGCAAGTCACTTATGAACACGTCCATGTCACTTATGAACACATGTATGTCACTTATGAACATGTGCATGTCACTTATGAACACGTGCATGTCACTTATGAACACATGCATGTCACTCATACGCATGTACATGTCACTAATACACACGTGCATGTCACTAATAAACATGTGCATGTCACTTGTGAACATGTGCAAGTCTCTTATGAACACGTGCATGTCACTTATGAACACGTGCATGTCACTCATACGCATGTGCATGTCACTAATAAACATGTGCATGTCACTTGTGAACATGTGCATGTCACTTATGAACACATGCATGTCACTAATACACACGTGCATGTCACTAACGAACACGTGCATGTCACTTATGAACACGTCCATGTCACTAATAAACACATGCATGTCACTTATGAACATGTGCATGTCACTTATGAACACGCACATGTCACTTATGAACACACACATGTCACTTATGAACACGTGCATGCCACTTATGATCAGGTGCATGTCACTTATAAACACGCGAATGTCACTTATGAACACACGCATGTCACTTATGAACACATGTATGTCACTTATGAACATGTGCATGTCACTTATGAACAGGTAGCATATCACTTATGAACACGCACATGTCACTTATGAACACACACATGTCGCTTATGAACACGTGCATGCCACTTATGAACACGCGAATGTCACTTATGAACACACGCATGTCACTTATGAACATGCGCATGTCACTTATGAACACGCACGTGTCACTTATGAACAAGTGCATGTCACTTATGAACACATGCATGTCACTCATACGCATGTGCATGTCACTAATACACACGTGCATGTCACTAATACACACGTGCATGTCACTTATGAACATGTGCATGTCACTTATGAACACGTGCATGTCACTTATGAACACGTGCATGTCACTCATACGCATGTGCATGTCACTAATAAACATGTGCATGTCACTTGTGAACATGTGCAAGTCTCTTATGAACATGTGCATGTCACTTATGAACACATGCATGTCACTAATACACACGTGCATGTCACTAACAAACACGTGCATGTCACTTATGAACACGTACATTTCACTTATGAACATGTGCATGTCACTTATGAACACGTACATTTCACTTATGAACATGTGCATGTCACTTGTGAACATGTGCAAGTCTCTTATGAACATGTGCATGTCACTTATGAACACATGCATGTCACTAATACACACGTGCATGTCACTTATGAACATGTGCAAGTCACTTATGAACACGTCCATGTCACTTATGAACACATGTATGTCACTTATGAACATGTGCATGTCACTTATGAACACGTGCATGTCACTTATGAACACATGCATGTCACTCATACGCATGTACATGTCACTAATACACACGTGCATGTCACTAATAAACATGTGCATGTCACTTGTGAACATGTGCAAGTCTCTTATGAACACGTGCATGTCACTTATGAACACGTGCATGTCACTCATACGCATGTGCATGTCACTAATAAACATGTGCATGTCACTTGTGAACATGTGCATGTCACTTATGAACACATGCATGTCACTAATACACACGTGCATGTCACTAACGAACACGTGCATGTCACTTATGAACACGTCCATGTCACTAATAAACACATGCATGTCACTTATGAACATGTGCATGTCACTTATGAACACGCACATGTCACTTATGAACACACACATGTCACTTATGAACACGTGCATGCCACTTATGATCAGGTGCATGTCACTTATAAACACGCGAATGTCACTTATGAACACACGCATGTCACTTATGAACACATGTATGTCACTTATGAACATGTGCATGTCACTTATGAACAGGTAGCATATCACTTATGAACACGCACATGTCACTTATGAACACACACATGTCGCTTATGAACACGTGCATGCCACTTATGAACACGCGAATGTCACTTATGAACACACGCATGTCACTTATGAACATGCGCATGTCACTTATGAACACGCACGTGTCACTTATGAACAAGTGCATGTCACTTATGAACACGTACACAACAATGTTGTAATAGCATTGGAGAGCAAACTAGCAAATTAGTCAGCATTAAAAACGCTGATGGTAAACAACAGTACAAACCTAACACTTTTAGCGTAGCGTCATTTTAGATAAAGTTGCTGCGTTTTTGAGGAGTTCATTAGGAGAAAAAAAAACTACCTACGGCGGTTGCCTACAGCCACACGTGCGCACTAGAATAGTCTTAAAGGAGCTCATGCAAAGATTCATTCGTGCAGACTAACCAAACATGTCGTCGGAGAGAAAAATGTTGCCGTAAAAATATCGAAAGAAGAACACGTGTAAGGATGTGTGCGTGTGTGTGTGTGTGTGTGCGTGTGTGTGTGTGTGTGTGTGTGTGTGTGTGTGTGTGTGTGTGTGTGTGTGTGTGTGTGTGTGTGTGTGTGTGTGTGTGTGTGTGTGTGTGTGAGTTTGCATATAAATCGAATGGATTCAAACTCTCTCATGACCCAGAAAGTGCTGCATATCGCCAAGGAGGTGCTTTTAAATCAGAACTCGGTCTCCCTCGAGACGGTTAACACACACGCACACGTACACACACACACACACACACGTGTACACACACACACACACACACATACACGTACACACACACACACACGTTAATGTACACAGATATAAGAGTTGGACATAAAGCAATGCACGTGATGCGACGTCACTCGAGGTCAATTAGCACACAGGATGTTGAGCGGGGGAGTCGGTCGCCATGGAGACGGAGGAAACAATCTCACTTCATGTTTAGCCTCTGTTTGCCAGCGAAGAACGAGGAGAAGAGATAAAACATTCCCCTGGGAGAGTTACACTGCTCTTGTTGTGCCTCTTTTTGGAACACACCACAAACAAAGAGAGAAAAGGCTGAGTTTTAATCGCACGTTTGATGTTGGTTGGGAAAAACACTCCATAAAACTCGAGGTTTTCCATCAAAATCACAGAAGTGAAAGTTTTAGAGTTTGCGACTTTTTACCGCACACCTGCTTCAGATTAAGATGCAAGATGGAGATGTCAACATGGATGCAATTAGTGCCGTCATTATTAAAAATAATACAAAATGAGTACATGGTCATTATTACAAATAATAGAACATTAATACGTCGTCATTATTAAAAATAATACAAAATTAATACATGGTCATTATTAGAAATAATACAAAATTAATGTAGACATTATTACAAATATTACAAAATTAATACGTCGTCATTATTAAAAATAATACACAATTAATACGTCGTTATTATTAAAAATTATACAAAATTAATACATGGTCATTATTAGAAATAATACAAAATTAATGTAGTCATTATTACAAATATTACAAAATTAATACGTCGTCATTATTAAAAATAATACAAAATTAATACGTCGTCATTATTAAAAATAATACAAAATTAATACATGGTCATTATTAGAAATAATACAAAATTAATGTAGTCATTATTACAAATATTACAAAATTAATACGTCGTCATTATTAAAATAAATACAAAATTAATACATGGCCATTATTACAAAAAATACAAAATTAATACGTCGTCATTATTAGAAATAATACAAAATTAATACATGGTCATTATTAGAAATAATACAAAATTAATGTCGTCATTATTACAAATAATACAAAATTAATGCGTCGTTATTATTGAAAATAATACAAAATTAATATGTCGTTATTATTAACAATTATACAAAATTAATACATCGTCATTATTATAAATAATACAAAATTAACATGTCGTCATTATTAGAAATAATACAAAATTAATACATCGTCATTATTAAAAATAATACAAAATTAATACGTCGTCATTATTAAAAATAATACAAAATTAATACATGGTCATTATTAGAAATAATACAAAATTAATGTCGTCATCATTACAAATAATACAAAATTAACACGTCGTCATTATTAAAAATAATACAAAATTAATACATGGCCATTATTACAAATAATACAAAATTAATACGTCGTCATTATTAAAAATAATACAAAATTAGTACATGGTCATTATTATAAATAATACAAAATTAATGTCGTCATTATTAGAAATAATACAAAATTAATATCGTCATCATTACAAATAATACAAAATTAATACGTCGTCATTATTAAAAATAATACAAAATTAATACATGGTCATTATTAGAAATAATACAAAATTAATGTCGTCATTATTAGAAATAATACAAAATTAATACATGGTCATTGTTAAAAATAATACAAAATTAATACGTCGTTATTATTAAAAATAATACAAAATTAATACGTCGTTATTATTAAAAATTATACAAAATTAATACATCGTCATTATTATAAATAATACAAAATTAATATGTCGTCATTATTAAAAATAATACAAAATTAATACATCGTCATTATTAAAAATAATACAAAATTAATACGTCGTCATTATTAAAAATAATACAAAATTAATACATGGTCATTATTAGCAATAATAGAAAATTAATGTCGTCAACATTACAAATAATACAAACTTAATACGTCGTCATTATTAAAAATAATACAAAATTAATACATGGCCATTATTACAAATAATACAAAATTAATACGTCGTCATTATTAAAAATAATACAAAATTAATACATGGTCATTATTAGAAATAATACAAAATGAATGTCGTCATTATTACAAATAATACAAAATTAATACGTCGTTATTATTAAAAATAATACAAAATTAATACGTCGTTATTATTAAAAATTATACAAAATTAATACATTGTCATTATTATAAATAATACAAAATTAATATGTCGTCATTATTAAAAATAATACAAAATTAATACATCGTCATTATTAAAAATAATACAAAATTAATACGTCGTCATTATTAAAAATAATACAAAATTAATACATGGTCATTATTAGAAATAATACAAAATTAATGTCGTCATCATTACAAATAATACAAAATTAATACGTCGTCATTATTAAAATAAATACAAAATTAATACATGGCCATTATTACAAAAAATACAAAATTAATACGTCGTCATTATTAGAAATAATACAAAATTAATACATGGTCATTATTAGAAATAATACAAAATTAATGTCGTCATTATTACAAATAATACAAAATTAATACGTCGTTATTATTGAAAATAATACAAAATTAATATGTCGTTATTATTAAAAATTATACAAAATTAATACATCGTCATTATTATAAATAATACAAAATTAACATGTCGTCATTATTAGAAATAATACAAAATTAATACATCGTCATTATTAAAAATAATACAAAATTAATACGTCGTCATTATTAAAAATAATACAAAATTAATACATGGTCATTATTAGAAAAAATACAAAATGAATGTCGTCATCATTACAAATAATACAAAATTAATACGTCGTCATTATTAAAAATAATACAAAATGAATACATGGCCATTATTACAAAAAATACAAAATTAATACGTCGTCATTATTAAAAATAATACAAAATTAATACATGGTCATTATCAGAAATAATACAAAATTAATGTCGTCATTATTACAAATAATACAAAATTAATACATGGTCATTATTAGAAATGATACAAAATTAATGTCGTCATTATTACAAATAATACAAAATTAATACGTCGTTATTATTTAAAATAATACAAAATTAATACGTCGTTATTATTAAAAATTATACAAAATTAATACATCGTAATTATTATAAATAATACAAAATTAATATGTCGTCATTATTAAAAATAATACAAAATTAGTACATGGTCATTATTAGAAATAATACAAAATTAATGTCGTCATTATTAGAAATAATACAAAATTAATATGTCGTCATTATTACAAATAATACAAAATTAATATGTTGTCATTATTAAAAATAATACAAAATTAATACATGGTCATTATTAGAAATAATACAAAATTAATGTCGTCATTATTACCAATGATACAAAATTAATACGTCGTCATTATTAAAAATAATACAAAATAATACATTGTCTTTATTAAAAATAATACAAAATTAATACGTCGTTATTATTAAAACAATACAAAATTAATATGTTGTCATTATTAAAAATAATACAAAATCAATACATCGTCAACGTGTTACAACAGCGTGGCTTCGTTGTAAAAGAGTGCGGGTACTAGACCGGCCTGCCTGTAGTCCAGACCTGTCTCAAGTACATCAAGCAAGAATGGGAAAGAATTCCACCTGAAAAGCTTCAAAAATGTGTCTCCTCAGTTCCCAAACGTTTACTGAGTGTTGTTAAAAGGAAAGGCCATGTAACACAGTGGTAAAAATGCCTCTGTGACAACTTTTTTGCAATGTGTTGCTGCCATTAAATTCTAAGTTAATGATTATTTGCAAAAAAAAATGTATGTTTCTCAGTTGGAACGTTAAGTATCTTGTCTTTGCAGTCTATTCAATTAAATATAAGTTGAAAAGGATTTGCAAATAATTGTATTCTCTTTTTATTTACCATTTACACAACGTGCCAACTTCTCTGGTGTTGGGTTTTGTACTATAATAAATAATATTTACGCACATTTTTATGGAAACATTTATTTTGTATTTTTTGAAAATCCAGTCTGATCTTCCGGACTGGCTAATGAAAGAAAATATGTTGGGGGGGGAAACATATTTCTCCCTGGTGGGTGTGAAGCAGACACAAAGCACAACGCCCCCCCCGGCGGTAGATTTTCAGAATAAGAGCGTCGTCAATAATGTGGGCGCCTCAAAACAAAAAAAAGACGACACGCACATTCTCCAGCAAGAGAGAAAATATGATTGATATGCAGAAGGTAAAAAAAAAAAAAAAATACCGCAACATGTGCGGGGAGCGTGCGTAATCGCGACATCCTGATGCCATCTGCTTCCGCCCGATCATCGCCGACCATCAGGTGTCTGCGACTGCTTGACATGGTGCCTTCTGATGTACGTTTCAACTTACACACACACACACACACACACACATGGTCTCATTACGGAGCGGCGAGGTGTCACGGAGACCGGGCAGATAAAAAAAAAATGCGCTGACCCACATGAGCGTGACCTGTAAAATTGACATAATGTGCCGCCTTTGAGGGTCCAGTAATGACCCCTCATCGCCCGGTGACACTCGCTCCGTCTTCATTTCACACCCTCTTAGCGCCGCACAGATGACTTTGGCATTTCACTAACAGCCTCCGAAGGCTTTCGCAAGGCACCAGCCACGCAGGGGAGAAATGGCGGGCAAAGGTGCAGAAATGGCGGGATGAAAAAAAAAAAAGAAAAAAAGTGTGATAAAACTAGAGATGCCCGATAAAGGCTTTTTTGCCGATATCCGATATTCCTCTTTATTACCGATATCAACCGATATATACAGTCGTGGACTTAACACATTATTATGCCTAGAGATGCCGATAAATGCGTTAAAATGTAATATCGGAAAATATCGGTATCGTTTTTTTTTTTATTATCAGTATCGTTTTTTTTTTTTTTTTATTAAATCCACATAAAAAACACAAGATACACGTACAATTAGTGCACCAACCCAAAAAACCTCCCTCTTCATTCACACAAAAGGGTTGTTTCTTTCTGTTATTAATATTGTGGTTCCTACATTATATATCAATATATATCAATACAGTCTGCAAGGGATACAGTCCGTAAGCACACATGATTGTGCGTGCTGCTGCTCCACTAATAGTACTAACCTTTAACAGTTAATTTTACAAATTTTCATTAATTACTAGTTTCTATGTAACTGTTTTTATATTGTTTTACTTTCTTTTTTATTCAAGAATATGTTTTTAATAGGGATGTCGGCCGATAAATGCGTTAAAATGTAATATCGGAAATTATCGGTATCGTTTTTTTAATTATCAGTATCGTTTTATTTTTTATTTTTTATTTTTTTATTAAATCAACATAAAAAACACAAGATACATTTACAATTAATGCACCAACCCAAAAAACCTCCCTCCTCATTCACACAAAAGGGTTGTTTCCTTCTGTTATTAATATTCTGGTTCCTACATCAATATATATCAATACAGTCTGCAAGGGATACAGTCCGTAAGCACACATGATTGTGCGTGCTGCTGGTCCACTAATAGTACTAACCTTTAACAGTTAATTTTACAAATTTTCATTAATTACTAGTTTCTATTTAACTGTTTTTATATTGTTTTACTTTATTTTTTATTCAAGAAGATGTTTTTAATAGGGATGTCCGATAATATCGGCCTGCCGATATTATCGGCCGATAAATGCGTTAAAATGTAATATAGGAAATTATCGGTATCGGTTTTTTTATTATCAGTATCGGGTTTTTTTTGTTTTTAAAAAAAAAATTAAATCAACATAAAAAACACAAGATACATTTACAATTAATGCACCAACCCAAAAAACCTCCCTCCTCATTCACACAAAAGGGTTGTTTCTTTCTGTTATTAATATTCTGGTTCCTACATTATATATCAATATATATCAATACAGTCTGCAAGGGATACAGTCCGTAAGCACACATGATTGTGCGTGCTGCTGCTCCACTAATAGTACTAACCTTTAACAGTTAATTTTACACATTTTCATTAATTACTAGTTTGTATTTAACTGTTTTTATATTGTTTTACTTTCTTTTTTATTCAAGATGTTTTTAATAGGGATGTCCGATAATATCGGCCTGCCGATATTATCGGCCGATAAATGCGTTAAAATGTAATATCGGAAATTATCGGTATCGTTTTTTTTATTATCAGTATCGTTTTTTATTTTTATTTTTTAAAATTTTTTTTTTATTAAATCCACATAAAAAACACAAGATACACTTACAATTAATGCACCAACTCAAAAAACCTCCCTCCCCCATTCACACTCATTCACACAAAAGGGTTGTTTCTTTCTGTTATTAATATTCTGGTTCCTACATTATATATCAATATATATCAATACAGTCTGCAAGGGATACAGTCCGTAAGCACACATGATTGTGCGTGCTGCTGCTCCACTAATAGTACTAACCTTTAACAGTTAATTTTACTCATTTTCATTAATTACTAGTTTCTATTTAACTGTTTTTATATTGTTTTACTTTCTTTTTTATTCAAGAAGATGTTTTTAATAGGGATGTCCGATAATATCGGCCTGCCGATATTATCGGCCGATAAATGCGTTAAAATGTAATATCGGAAATTATCGGTATCGTTTTTTTTATTATCGGTATCATTTTTTTTTTGTTTTTTTTTAATTAAATCAACATAAAAAACACAAGATACATTTACAATTAATGCACCAACCCAAAAAACCTCCCTCCTCATTCACACAAAAGGGTTGTTTCTTTCTGTTATTAATATTCTGGTTCCTACATTATACATCAATATATATCAATACAGTCTGCAAGGGATACAGTCCGTAAGCACACATGATTGTGCGTGCTGCTGCTCCACTAATAGTACTAACCTTTAACAGTTAATTTGACAAATTTTCATTAATTACTAGTTTCTATGTAACTGTTTTTATATTGTTTTACTTTCTTTTTTATTCAAGAAAATGTTTTTAATTTATTTATCTTATTTTATTTTATAATTTTTTTTTAAAAGTACCTTATCTTCACCATACCTGGTTGTCCAAATTAGACATAATAATGTGCTAATTCCACGACTGTATATATCGGTTGATATCGGTATCGGTCGATATCGGTATTGGTAATTAAAGAGTTGGACAATATCGGCATATCGGATATCGGCAAAAAGCCATTATCGGACATCCCTATTTACAAAAATAACTAAAACAATTCATACGCATTAAACTGTCCCACGTCTGACGTCTGTAGGAGTGTTTTCATGCATATTTGTACGCGCTATTGTCACGTAATAAAGCCAGCAATGTTATCTGCGTTGCTACTAGTATGGATTCTTCATTCATCACTCCAAGCAAAGTTTCACAATACAACCAAAACAATTCATGCTTATTACACCGTCCCATGTGTGACGTCTGTGGGAGTGTTTTCGTGCATAGTTGTACGCGCTATTGTCACGTAATAAAGTTTGCATTGCTAGCATTAGCTAACATGTGTACACGTGTCTGTGTTAGCATTATTAGCTTGCAATGGCCTTCTTTTTGTGTTGTTTAAGTTTCACAAATTCCTCAGTAAATTCACCAAAGCGTCACCGTGGAGTTATTGAGTCTGTTTGGCCCATGTGGGTCCATGACGATGGCTTCTGTTTTGCTTGATCAGCCGTTTTACTGCCCTGTTACGGACACCGTTTGGAAACAATTAAGGTATGTAAATAAATTTATAAAATATTTCCGTGTAAATAACTCATTTCACAACGTTTATATCTGCGGTGCGGCTAATGTAAGGGAAACATTTTCACTTTTGGTAAAATTTTGTGGGTGCGGGTGCGGGTTCTGTAGTCTGGAAAATACGGCACATGGTATGTAAAATATGTATTCGTTTGAATCTGTTTGACTCAAATTTGTTGATGAAAACTTTAACCAAGATGCACGTTACTATCAAACAGCTGGTGTGCATTCATTTCAACACTTGCAGTATGAACACTTTATAGGGCGCAACACAAAATAAAACACACCACAAACTGTAAAGTACTGCTAACTGTCATTGCAACACTTACAGTATCAACACTTTCTAGGGTGCAACACGAAATAAAACACACCATAAACTGTAAAGTACTGCCATCTAACTGTCATTGCAATACTTACAGTATCAACACTTTCTAGGGTGCAACACGAAATAAAACACACCATACACTGTAAAGTACTGCCATCTGACTGTCATTGCAACACTTACAGTATCAACACTTTCTAGGGTGCAACACGAAATAAAACACACCATAAACTGTAAAGTACTGCCATCTAACTGTCATTGCAATACTTACAGTATCAACACTTTCTAGGGTGCAACACGAAATACAACACACCATAAACTGTAAAGTACTGCCATCTGACTGTCATTGCAACACTTACAGTATCAACACTTTCTAGGGTGCAACACAAAATAAAACACACCACAAACTGTAAAGTACTGCCATATAACTGTCATTGCAATACTTACAGTATCAACACTTTTTAGGGTGCAACAAGAAATACAACACACCATAAACTGTAAAGTACTGCCATATAACTGTCATTGCAATACTTACAGTATCAACACTTTCTAGGGTGCAACAAGAAATAAAACACACCATAAACTGTAAAGTACTGCCATCTGACTGTCATTGAAATACTTACAGTATCAACACTTTCTAGGGTGCAACAAGAAATACAACACACCACAAACTGTAAAGTACTGCCATCTGACTGTCATTGCAATACTTACAGTATCAACACTTCCTAGGGTGCAACAAGAAATAAAACACACCCTAAACTGTAAAGTACTACCATCTGACTGTCATTGCAACACTTACAGTATCAACACTTTCTAGGGTGCAACACAAAATAAAACACACCACAAACTGTAAAGTACTGCCATATAACTGTCATTGCAATACTTACAGTATCAACACTTTCTAGGGTGCAACAAGAAATACAACACACCATACACTGTAAACTACTGCCATCTGACTGTCATTGCAATACTTACAGTATCAACACTTTCTAGGGTGCAACAAAAAATACAACACACCATACACTGTAAAGTACTGCCATCTAACTGTCATTGCAATACTTACAGTATCAACACTTTCTAGGGTGCAACAAGAAATACAACACACCATAAACTGTAAAGTACTGCCATCTGACTGTCATTGCAATACTTACAGTATCAACACTTTCTAGGGTGCAACACAAAATAAAACACACCACAAACTGTAAAGTACTGCCATATAACTGTCATTGCAATACTTACAGTATCAACACTTCCTAGGGTGCAACAAGAAATACAACACACCATACACTGTAAAGTACTGCCATCTGACTGTCATTGGAATACTTACAGTATCAACACTTTCTAGGGTGCAACACGAAATAAAACACACCATAAACTGTAAAGTACTGCCATCTGACTGTCATTGCAATACTTACAGTATCAACACTTTTTAGGGTGCAACAGAAAATAAAACACACCATACACTGTAAAGTACTGCCATCTGACTGTCATTGCAACACTTACAGTATCAACACTTTCTAGGGTGCAACACGAAATAAAACACACCATAAACTGTAAAGTACTGCCATCTGACTGTCATTGCAATACTTACAGTATCAACACTTTCTAGGGTGCAACACGAAGTAAAACACACCATAAACTGTAAAGTACTGCCATCTGACTGTCATTGCAATACTTACAGTATCAACACTTTTTAGGGTGCAACAAGAAATACAACACACCATACACTGTAAAGTACTGCCATCTGACTGTCATTGCAACACTTACAGTATCAGCACTTTCTAGGGTGCAACACGAAATAAAACACACCCTAAACTGTAAAGTACTGCCATCTGACTGTCATTGCAACACTTACAGTATCAACACTTTCTAGGGTGCAACACAAAATAAAACACACCACAAACTGTAAAGTACTGCCATCTGACTGTCATTGGAATACTTACAGTATCAACACTTTCTAGGGTGCAACACGAAATAAAACACACCATAAACTGTAAAGTACTGCCATCTGACTGTCATTGCAATACTTACAGTATCAACACTTTCTAGGGTGCAACAAAAAATACAACACACCATACACTGTAAAGTACTGCCATCTAACTGTCATTGCAATACTTACAGTATCAACACTTTCTAGGGTGCAACAAGAAATACAACACACCATAAACTGTAAAGTACTGCCATCTGACTGTCATTGCAATACTTACAGTATCAACACTTTCTAGGGTGCAACACAAAATAAAACACACCATACACTGTAAAGTACTGCCATATAACTGTCATTGCAATACTTACAGTATCAACACTTCCTAGGGTGCAACAAGAAATACAACACACCATACACTGTAAAGTACTGCCATCTGACTGTCATTGGAATACTTACAGTATCAACACTTTCTAGGGTGCAACACGAAATAAAACACACCATAAACTGTAAAGTACTGCCATCTGACTGTCATTGCAATACTTACAGTATCAACACTTTTTAGGGTGCAACAGAAAATAAAACACACCATACACTGTAAAGTACTGCCATCTGACTGTCATTGCAACACTTACAGTATCAACACTTTCTAGGGTGCAACACGAAATAAAACACACCCTAAACTGTAAAGTACTGCCATCTGACTGTCATTGCAACACTTACAGTATCAACACTTTCTAGGGTGCAACACAAAATAAAACACACCACAAACTGTAAAGTACTGCCATCTGACTGTCATTGGAATACTTACAGTATCAACACTTTCTAGGGTGCAACACGAAATAAAACACACCATAAACTGTAAAGTACTGCCATCTGACTGTCATTGCAATACTTACAGTATCAACACTTTCTAGGGTGCAACAAAAAATACAACACACCATACACTGTAAAGTACTGCCATCTAACTGTCATTGCAATACTTACAGTATCAACACTTTCTAGGGTGCAACAAGAAATACAACACACCATAAACTGTAAAGTACTGCCATCTGACTGTCATTGCAATACTTACAGTATCAACACTTTCTAGGGTGCAACACAAAATAAAACACACCATACACTGTAAAGTACTGCCATATAACTGTCATTGCAATACTTACAGTATCAACACTTCCTAGGGTGCAACAAGAAATACAACACACCATACACTGTAAAGTACTGCCATCTGACTGTCATTGGAATACTTACAGTATCAACACTTTCTAGGGTGCAACACGAAATAAAACACACCATAAACTGTAAAGTACTGCCATCTGACTGTCATTGCAATACTTACAGTATCAACACTTTTTAGGGTGCAACAGAAAATAAAACACACCATACACTGTAAAGTACTGCCATCTGACTGTCATTGCAACACTTACAGTATCAACACTTTCTAGGGTGCAACACGAAATAAAACACACCATAAACTGTAAAGTACTGCCATCTGACTGTCATTGCAATACTTACAGTATCAACACTTTCTAGGGTGCAACAAGAAATACAACACACCATACACTGTAAAGTACTGCCATCTGACTGTCATTGCAACACTTACAGTATCAGCACTTTCTAGGGTGCAACACGAAATAAAACACACCATAAACTGTAAAGTACTGCCATCTGACTGTCATTGCAATACTTACAGTATCAACACTTTCTAGGGTGCAACACAAAATAAAACACACCACAAACTGTAAAGTACTGCCATATAACTGTCATTGCAATACTTACAGTATCAACACTTTCTAGGGTGCAACACGAAATAAAACACACCATAAACTGTAAAGTACTGCCATCTGACTGTCATTGCAATACTTACAGTATCAACACTTTTTAGGGTGCAACAAGAAATACAACACACCATACACTGTAAAGTACTGCCATCTGACTGTCATTGCAACACTTACAGTATCAGCACTTTCTAGGGTGCAACACGAAATAAAACACACCCTAAACTGTAAAGTACTGCCATCTGACTGTCATTGCAATACTTACAGTATCAACACTTTCTAGGGTGCAACACAAAATAAAACACACCACAAACTGTAAAGTACTGCCATCTGACTGTCATTGGAATACTTACAGTATCAACACTTTCTAGGGTGCAACACGAAATAAAACACACCATAAACTGTAAAGTACTGCCATCTGACTGTCATTGCAATACTTACAGTATCAACACTTTTTAGGGTGCAACAAGAAATACAACACACCATACACTGTAAAGTACTGCCATCTGACTGTCATTGCAATACTTACAGTATCAACACTTTCTAGGGTGCAACACAAAATAAAACACACCACAAACTGTAAAGTACTGCCATCTGACTGTCATTGGAATACTTACAGTATCAACACTTTCTAGGGTGCAACACGAAATAAAACACACCCTAAACTGTAAAGTACTGCCATCTGACTGTCATTGCAATACTTACAGTATCAACACTTTCTAGGGTGCAACAAGAAATACAACACACCATACACTGTAAAGTACTGCCATCTGACTGTCATTGCAACACTTACAGTATCAGCACTTTCTAGGGTGCAACACGAAATAAAACACACCATAAACTGTAAAGTACTGCCATCTGACTGTCATTGCAATACTTACAGTATCAACACTTTCTAGGGTGCAACACAAAATAAAACACACCACAAACTGTAAAGTACTGCCATATAACTGTCATTGCAATACTTACAGTATCAACACTTTCTAGGGTGCAACACGAAATAAAACACACCATAAACTGTAAAGTACTGCCATCTGACTGTCATTGCAATACTTACAGTATCAACACTTTTTAGGGTGCAACAAGAAATACAACACACCATACACTGTAAAGTACTGCCATCTGACTGTCATTGCAACACTTACAGTATCAGCACTTTCTAGGGTGCAACACGAAATAAAACACACCCTAAACTGTAAAGTACTGCCATCTGACTGTCATTGCAATACTTACAGTATCAACACTTTCTAGGGTGCAACACAAAATAAAACACACCACAAACTGTAAAGTACTGCCATCTGACTGTCATTGGAATACTTACAGTATCAACACTTTCTAGGGTGCAACACGAAATAAAACACACCATAAACTGTAAAGTACTGCCATCTGACTGTCATTGCAATACTTACAGTATCAACACTTTTTAGGGTGCAACAAGAAATACAACACACCATACACTGTAAAGTACTGCCATCTGACTGTCATTGCAACACTTACAGTATCAGCACTTTCTAGGGTGCAACACGAAATAAAACACACCCTAAACTGTAAAGTACTGCCATCTGACTGTCATTGCAACACTTACAGTATCAACACTTTCTAGGGTGCAACACGAAATAAAACACACCATAAACTGTAAAGTACTGCCATCTGACTGTCATTGCAACACTTACAGTATCAACACTTTCTAGGGTGCAACACGAAATAAAACACACCCTAAACTGTAAAGTACTGCCATCTGACTGTCATTGCAACACTTACAGTATCAACACTTTCTAGGGTGCAACAAGAAATACAACACACCATAAACTATAAAGTACTGCCATCTAACTGGCATTGCAATACTTACAGTATCAACACTTTTTAGGGTGCAACAGAAAATAAAACACACCATACACTGTAAAGTACTGCCATCTGACTGTCATTGCAACACTTACAGTATCAACACTTTCTAGGGTGCAACACGAAATACAACACACCATACACTGTAAAGTACTGCCATCTGACTGTCATTGCAACACTTACAGTATCAACACTTCCTAGGGTGCAACAAGAAATACAACACACCATAAACTGTAAAGTACTGCCATCTGACTGTCATTGCAACACTTACAGTATCAACACTTTCTAGGGTGCAACACGAAATAAAACACACCCTAAACTGTAAAGTACTGCCATCTGACTGTCATTGCAACACTTACAGTATCAACACTTTCTAGGGTGCAACACGAAATAAAACACACCATAAACTGTAAAGTACTGCCATCTGACTGTCATTGCAACACTTACAGTATCAACACTTTCTAGGGTGCAACACGAAATAAAACACACCCTAAACTGTAAAGTACTGCCATCTGACTGTCATTGCAACACTTACAGTATCAACACTTTCTAGGGTGCAACAAGAAATACAACACACCATACACTGTAAAGTACTGCCATCTAACTGGCATTGCAATACTTACAGTATCAACACTTTCTAGGGTGCAACACGAAATAAAACACACCACACACTGTATAGTACTGCCATCTGACTGTCATTGCAACACTTACAGTATCAACACTTTCTAGGGTGCAACACGAAATAAAACACACCATAAACTGTAAAGTACTGCCATCTAACTGTCATTGCAATAGTTACAGTATCAACACTTTCTAGGGTGCAACACGAAATAAAACACCCTAAACTGTAAAGTACTGCCATCTAACTGTCATTGCAACTTATTGTCATACTTGCAAATGAGACTCAGAAAAGTGATAATAAAAGAAGATACAACAACTGGACAGCAGTTAGCACAACCACCCCGTATATATAAAAATGACATTTATTATAAAAAAAATTAATATTTATGAACGCACTTAAAAGTACTGTCAATTGGGACCGGTATCATTTCCCAGCTACCGGGAATTGGTACCGTATCGGCTCAAATGAACGTTACCCATCCCTAAAGCCACAAAAAAAAGTACGAGACTGAACTTATTGTTAGCATATTGGAGGCCTGGCTTGAAAGAAGAGTGCACAGTATGTACTTCTTGTGCCTTTTCACAAAAAACTTGAGTGGGTTCCAAAGTGTAGCGGAGTCCTCCCTTCTGCTTTGCATCACGGCGTGCTAACTGTGCTTTTTCCCGGGTTAATGCGCGGGTTAATGAGGTGGGACAAGGCCTCGCCAAGGCGCCATCGGGGCGGCCACGCGGGAGGACTCCTCGCCGGCGACGCCGTCTCCCCTCCCCTTCTCCCTGAACTTTAATTCATTCAAATGAATTTTCTTTTAATTGTTTTATCCTCGGCGCATCCGTAACTCCATTAGAGCGAGCGCGGGAGATGAGATGCATTAACGGAGGAGTTGAAAAGTGCACCCGGAGACCCGCAGGAACAACCGAGTAGAGAGGCTTGGAATAATGGAGGAACAAAAAAAACAACACCGGTGAAGTCGGCACGGTGCGTGAATGGTAAAGACAACATATTTCATGTTCAAACTGGAAAAAACGTTGTTATTTTTTTGCAAATATTAGCTCATTTGGAATTTGATGCCTCCAACATGTTTCCAAAAAAAGCTGGCACGAGTGGCAAAAAAGACTGAGAAAGTCGAGGAGTGCTCGTCAAACACTTATTTGGAACATCCCCACAGGTGAGCAGGCTAATTGGGAACAGGTGGGTGCCATGATTGGGTATAAAAGCAGCTTCCGTAAAATGCTCAGTCATTCGCAAACAACGACCGGACGAGGGTCACCACTTTGTGAACAAATGCCTGAGCAAATATAACAACAACATTTCTCAACCAGCTATTGCAAGGAATTTAGGGATGTCACCATCTACGGTCCGTAGTATCATCAAAAGGTTCAGAGAATCTGGAGAAATCACTGCACGTAAGCGGCAAGGCTGAAAACCAACATTGAATGATCCCTCAGGCGGTACTGCATCAAAAAGCGACATCCGTGTGTAAAGGGTATCACCACATGGGCTCAGGAACACTTCAGAAAACCACTGTCAGTAACGACAGTTGGTCGCTACATCTGTAAGTGCAAGTTAAAACTCTACTATGCAAAGCCAAAGGCATTTATCAACAACACCCAGTCTTCGCTGGGCCCGAGCTCATCTAAGATGGACTGATGCAAAGTGGAAAAGTGTTCTGTGGTCTGACGAGTCCACATTTCAAATTGTTTTTGGAAACTGTGGACGTCGTGACCTCCGGAACAAAGAGGAAAAGAACCATCCGGATTGTTCTGGGCGCAAAGTGTAAAAGCCAGCATGTGTGATGGTATGGGGGTGTATTAGTGCCCAAGGCATGGGTAACTTACACATCTGTGAGGGCACCGTTAATGCTGAAAGGTACATACAGGTTTTGGGGCAACATATGTTGCCATCCAAGCAACGTCATTTTCATGGACGCCCCTGCTTATTTCAGCAAAACGATGCCAAGCCACATTCTGCACGTGTGAAGCCTAAAATACCACAACTGTTGAACAACTAAAGCTTTACATCAAGCAAGAATGGGAAATAATTCCACCTGAAAAGCTTCAAAAATGTGTCTCCTCAGTTCCCAAACATTTACTGAGTGTTGTTAAAAGGAAAGGCCATGTAACACAGTGGTAAAAATGCCCCTGTGACAACTTTTTGGCAATGTGTTGCTGCCATTAAATTCCAATTTAATGATTATTTGCACATAAAAAAGGAAATTTCTCATTTGGAACATTAAATATCTTGTCTTTGCAGTCTATCCATCCATCCATTTTCTACCGCTTATTGCCTTCTGGGTCGCGGGGGGCGCTGGAGCCTATCTCAGCTACAATCGGGCGGAAGGCGGTGTACACCATGGACAAGTCGCCATCTCATCACAGGGCCGTCTTTGCTGTCTATTCAATTGAATATAAGTTGAAAAGGATTTGCAAATCATTGTATTCTCTTTTTATTTACCATTTACACAACGTGCCGACTTCACTGGTGTTGTTTTTACCACTAAAGCCTCATAATATTATGTATTTCTGTCTCGCAATAATATTATAATATTATTATATCATATTAAGCATTTTTATTTCATCTTCTTCGAACGGCATCCTCATTATATTTTGTAAAATTGTGCGTTTTTTTTGCTGACTAAGATTATAGCCTCATAATAACGTGCTTTTATTCTTGTAAAATTGTAGCTTGTTTTCCTTCTGATATTCATACTCATTAGCATTAAAGCTACACACACAGGCTACTAAAACCACTTTTAAACAACAATTTATTGTAAAATTATGCATTTTTTCATGTGTTATTAACGGCATATTTATAATATTGTTTTTGTTTTTTTCTTGTAGGATTATGCATTTTTTCATGTATTATTAGGGATATATTTAGAATATTGTTTGGCGTTTTTTCTTGTAAAATTATGAATTTTTTCATGTATTATTAGGGGTATATTTATAATATTGTTTTGTGTTTTTTTCTTGTAAAATTATGCATTTTTTCATGTATTATTAGGGGTATATTTATAATATTGTTTTGTGTTTTCTTCTTGTAAAATTGTGAACTTTTTCTGGTAAAATTAGGACTACATCCTCATATTGTTTTGCGTCTTTTCTTGTAAAATTATGAATTTTTTCATGTATTATTAGGGATATATTTATGATATTGTTTGGCGTTTTTTTCTTGTAAAATTATGCATTTTTTCTGGTAAAATTAGGACTACATCCTCATATTGTTTTGCATCTTTTTTTGTAAAATTATGAATTTTTTCATGTATTATTAGGGGTATATTTATAATATTGCTTTGTGTTTTTTTCTTGTAAAATTATGCATTTTTTTAAATGTATTACTAGGGGTATATTTATAATATTGTTTTGTGTTTTCTTCTTGTAAAATTGTGAATTTTTTCTGGTAAAATTAGGACTACATCCTCATATTGTTTTGCGTCTTTTCTTGTAAAATTATGAATTTTTTCATGTATTATTAGGGGTATATTTATAATATTGTTTTGTGTTTTTTTCTTGTAAAATTATGCATTTTTTCATGTATTATTAGGGGTATATTTATAATATTGTTTTGTGTTTTTTTCTTGTAAAATTATGACATTTTTTTTGGTAAAATTAGGACTACATCCTCATACTGTTTTGCGTCTTTTCTTGTAAAATTATGAATTTTTTCATGTATTATTAGGGGTGTATTTATAATATTGCTTGGTGTTTTTTTCTTGTAAAATCATGCATTGTTTTAATGTATTACTGGGGGTATATTTATAATATTGTTTTGTGTTTTCTTCTTGTAAAATTGTGAATTTTTTATGGTAAAATTAGGACTACATCCTCATATTGTTTTGCGTCTTTTCTTGTAAAATTATGAATTTTTTCATGTATTATTAGGGGTATATTTATAATATTGTTTTGTGTTTTTTTCTTGTAAAATTATGCATTTTTTTAATGTATTACTAGGGTTATATTCATAATATTGTTTAGGGTTTTCTTCTTGTAAAATTGTGAATTTTTCTGGTAAAATTAGGACTACATCCTCATATTGTTTTGCGTCTTTTCTTGTAAAGTTATGCATTTTCTCATGTATTATTAGGGGTATATTTATAATATTGTTTTTTTTTCTTTCTTGTTATTAGGGATATATTTATAATATTGTTTTGTGTTTTTTTCTTGTAAAATTATGAATTTTTTCTGGTAAAATTTGGACTACATCCTAATACTGTTTTGCGTCTTTTCTTGTAAAATTATGCATTTTTTCATGTATTATTAGGGGTATATTTATAATATTGTTTTGGTTTTTTTTCTTGTAAAATTATGCATTTTTTCATGTATTATTAGGGCTATATTTATAATACTGTTTCGTGTTTTCTTTTTGTAAAATTCTGCATTTTTTCATATATTATTAGGGCTATATTTATACTATTGTTTTATGTATTTTTCTTGTAAAATTATGCATTTTTTCATATATTATTAGGGGTATATTTATAATATTGTTTAGGTTTTTTTTCTTGTAAAATTATGCAATTTTTCATGTATTATTAGGGGTATATTTATAATATTGTTTTAGTTTTTTTCTTGTAGAATTAAACAGCCTAAATTGCAGCATCAAGGCTAACATTGTTATTAAAATGGATACAAAAGGACTGAAGAGGAAAAAAAAAAAAAAAGTTATGTAACATCTACTTTTGCTGAAGGTACGAACGACGGAGCTCGGAGCTAAAATGTGAGCGTCCTTGTGAAAGATGTTCTCCATGCAAGCTTCGGGCTATAGATAGAGAACGGGGCGGGGGGGCACAGGGGGTGGTCTTGAGGCAAAGTGAGAGAGGATAATGGAAACATGGGCCAGGGGGAATCTATATGTGAGAATGCTCCCAGTCATATCTATATATGTATGTATATATGTATATTTATATATGTGCTCATTCATTTAGCAGACATTCACTCGAGAGCAAATGTGTGTGTGTGTGTGTGTGTGTGTGTGTGTGTGTGTGTGTGTGTGTGTGTGTGTGTGTGTGTGTGTGTGTGTGTGTGTGTGTGTGTGTGTGTGTGTGTGTGTGTGTGTGACGGTATGAAAGACTCCAGCGTGGGAGTGAACACGAGGCACTCTACATTTGGCTCTTACGTAATACGAGCTGCTGTCGGCTGAGCCGCGAAAATGTCCACTAAAGTACAAAAAAAAAAAAAAAAAAAGTTGTTGGAGGAAGATTTAAACCTTTTTTTTGTCACGGCCCCAAAAAAACGGGATGAAAATCAATACCAGGATGTGGGAAATCTTTTCTGCCAATTGGCAAAACACGGCGCCGCAGAGTGGACCATCCAAACTGGAGGCGAGCCACGGGTTTGAGATCCCAGCGGACATTACATTAGGGACACCGCATCATGAGATCTGATACATGCAATGTATCACCACATACTACAAAACATTTTGTGGATATATTAATATATCGTTAAACGTACATTTACAGTACAGACAGTTTATTATGGTGATTATAGAGCGGCATCATACATAGAGCTGTTTCTTTTCAGTTGCCTCATAATATGTTGTTTTTTCTTGTAAAATTATGCATTTTTTCATGTTTTATTAGAGCTATATTTATAATATGGTATGGGGTTTTTTTCTGGTAAAATTATGCATTTTTTTCTGGTAAAATTAGGACTACGTCCACGTATCATTTTGCGTCTTTTCTTGTAAAATGATGCATTTTTTTCATATATTATTAGGGGTATATTTATAATATTGTTTCGTGTTTTTTTCTTGTAAAATTATGCATTTTTTCATGTTTTTTTTAGGGGTTTATTTATAATATTGTTTAGGTTGTTTTTCTTGTAAAATTATGCAATTTTTCATGTATTATTAGGGGTGTATTTATAATATTGTTTTTGTTTTTTTCTTGTAGAATTTTGCATTTTTCTGGTAATAGTAGGACTATATCCTCATACTGTTTTGTGTCTTTTCTTGTAAAATTATGCAATTTTTTGTGTATTATTAGGGTTATATTTATAATATTGTTTTGTGTTTTTTTCTTTAAAAATTATGCTTTTTTTCATGTATTATTAGGGCTATATTTATAGTATTGTTTTATGTTTTCTTCTTGTAAAATTATGCATTTGTTTTGTTTTATTAAGGCTATATTTATAATATTGTTTTGTGTCTTTTCTTGTAAAATTATGCATTTTTTCAATAATTTTTAGGGGTGTATTTATAATGTTGTTTTGTGTGTTTTTCTTGTAAAATTATGCATTTTTTCATGTATTATTGGGGCTATATTTATACTATTGTTGGTTTTCTGTTTTTTTTCTTCTAAAATTATGCATTTTTTCTGTTAAAATTAGGACTATATCCTCATATTGTTTTACGTCTTTTCTTGTAAAATTATGCATTTTTTCATGTATTATTAGGGTTATATTTATAATAATGTTTTGCGTCTTTTCTTGTAAAATTATGCATTTTTTCATGTATTATTAGGGTTATATTTATAATAATGTTTTGCGTCTTTTCTTGTAAAATATGGATTTTTTCATGTATTATTAGGGGTGTATTTGTTTTGTGTTTTTTTCTTGTAAAATTATGCTTTTTTTTCATGTATTATTAGGGCTGTATTTATACTATTGTTTTATGTTTTTTTCTTGTAAATTATGCATTTTTTCTGGTAAAATTAGGACTATATCTTCATACTGTTTTGCGTCTTTTCTTGTAAAATTATTCATTTTTTTATGTATTATTAGGGCTATATTTATAATATTGTTTTGCGTCTTTTATTGTAAAATTATGCACTTTTTCAAGAATTATTAGGACTATATTTATAATATTGTTTAGTGATTTTTTCTGGTAAAATTATGCATTTTTCATGTATTATTAGGGCTCTATTTATAGTATTGTTTTATGTTTTTTTATTGTAAAATTATGCATTTTTTCTGGTAAAATTAGGACTATATCGTCAAATTGTTTTGCGTCTTTTCTTGTAAAATTATGCATTTTTTCATGTATTATTAGGGGTATATTTATAATATTGTTTTGTTTTGTTTTCTTGTAGAATTATGCATTTTTTTCATGTATTATTAGGGGTATATTTATACTATTTTGTGTTTTTTTGTTGTAAAATTATGCATTTTTTCATGTATTAATGGGTTTTATTTATAATATTGTTTTGTGTTTTATTACTGCTGATTTTTTTCTTCTAATGTTAGGACTACCGACTTGAATTTCACGTTTTTTGTTTTAAAATAATGTGTTTATTTTCCCTGCTTATTAGGGTTATAGCCTCATAATTTGGTGCTTGTATTCTTCTTAAATTACAACCCCCCCCCCGTAATATACGACTTGTTGTTAATATAAAATATATATTTTATATAGGTAATTTTTCTACAGCTGCGATGAGGTGGCGACTTGTCCAGGGTGTACCCCGTCTTCCGCCCGATTGTAGCTGAGATAGGCTCCAGCGCCCCCCGCGACCCCGAATGGAATAAGCGGTAAAAAATGGATGGATGGAATTTTTCTACAGTAGTTTTTCATGATTTTAACTTATTTTTATTATAATTATTTTGCCTGTAATATTCAATCTTTAGTCTCATAATATGTTGCGTTTTTTTCACGTAAAATTATGCATTTTTTCTTGTAATATTACGACAATAGCTTTACTTTATTTCGCATTTTTTTCTCTCGTAAAATTATGCATTGTTTTCCCACGATATTATGTCTACAGCCTCATATTATGTCGTTTTTTTTGTAAAATCATGCATTTCTTTCTTGCATTAGGACTATAGCCACCTTACATTTAAAACCGTTTTTTTTTGTAAAACTAGGACTGTAGCCTAATAATCTTTTGTGTTTTTTTCCTGTAAAATTATGCATTTGTGTCTTGTAATATTACAACAATAGCTTTACTTTATTTAGCGCTTTTTTCCCCTCATGAAATTATGAATTGTTTTCCCGCGATATTATGTCTACAGCCTCATAATATTAAGGTTGTTTTTCTTGTAAAATCATGCATTTCTTTCATGCAATATTAGGACTATAGCCACGTTACATTTATTCCTTCTTTTTTTTTTTTTTTTTTGTAAAATCAGGACTGTAGCCTAAAAATGTTTTGTGTTTTTTTTCCCTGTAAAATGGTGCTTTATTTTCAAAAATTAGGACTATAGTCTAAATTTTTTTTTAAAATATTTCTTGCAGTGTTAGAAATAATATAAGTTATAATACTCTGCCTCTATTCTTGTAAAATTATACTTGTTTTGAAAAATTAGGACTATAGTGTCATTTCAATTTTTTTCTTGCAATGTTAGAAATACAGCTTCATAATATTGTGCCTTTTATAGATTATAGTTTCATATAATCTATATGAAACTATAGATTATAGTTTCATATATATATAATCTATAGTATATAGATGATATAAACTATATATAATCTATATATAGTTTATATAATAAACTATATATAGTTTATATATAAACTATATATAGTTTATATATATAAACTATATATATATAAAATAATTATTTAATAATTATTAAATAATGATTAAATAATTATTTAATAATTATTAAATAATTGTGAATATATTATAGTTTATATATAAACTATAATATGGTTTATATATATTTACTATAATATATATAAACTATATTATAGTTTTCATAACTATAATATAGTTATGAAAACTATATTACAGTTTCATAATATTTAGCATTTTTTTCTTGTAAAACTGCATTTTATTTTTTGTGAGATTAGGACCGTGGCCTCAAAATATCGTGCATTTTTCCCCCTGCAATATTACGACTATAACCTCAAAAAAATCTTTTTTTTGTTTTTTTAAAATGATGACTTTTTTTGGTCATTTTTTTGTTGTTATTGTCATTTTAACATGGAAAGAAAAGAAGAAGCATCTGCTGGTAATCTTGCTGCCAAACATCAGTTTACTTTTATTATGTTTTTTATTGTTATCGCTGTCATGCGGGCGACTTTACGTGTCTTTGCCATCTCTTTGTGTTCCATCATCACCCTCGTTATCTGGCTGGTATCAGACTGCGTGAAGCTGCCTCCCGTATCGCACATGAGCAGCGACTCACTTTCAATATAATAAACAATACTGATGGAATAATGCGTGAACTATGACCCCAGATGACACTCCCTTGCTCAGAATACAGTTCATATATCTCTGAAAAACCAGACCGCTGTCTCTAAAAATCAATAGGATACAGAAAATGCCCCAAATTTGAACAGAAACTGTTCGAAAGGCGATTTTTTCCACCAAAATCAATAGGGGCTTTTCCCTAGCATAAACATGGAATCCCTACTATTAAAATGTCTACGTTTTTGCCTTCAAAAAACGACGTACGGCCCTCCAAAATGTAGGGAATCTTTCATCGGGTATTGAAAGAAGGCTGTCTAAATGACATATTCCAAAATCAATAGAGTCTAGCCCTGACATAAAGATATACCAACAAGGTTTGCATCATATAATGAGGGATGCATTTGTAAAATCAACAGGATATCGCCCTATTTTAGACAAACAATCTCTGAAAAAGTCTGGTAATTTCCAAAATCAATAGGGTCTAGCCTTAACGACAAAACGAGATCCCCCCCAAAAAATACAATAGGCATAGCTAGCATCTTCCAAAACTAATAGCCTTGCCCTATTGTAGACATACAATCTTTAAAACGTCAAAAAAAGACTGTTTACAAGGTTGACATCTTCCAAAATCAATAGGGTTGTTCCCAACAAAGACACGCCGTATCATCGCCCGAGGTTTATCAAATTGGTTAAGTGACTCGTATCGGAAAAGGAATAGGGCCCCCGCCTTAGTTAAGAGATGAAATCTAAAGATACTTTTTACATGGCTGATATCTTGCAAAATCAATAGGATGCAGACCTATTTTAGACAAACAATCTCTGAAAAAGTCTGGTAATTTCCAAAATCAATAAGGTCTAGCCTTAACGACAAAACAAGATCCCCAAAAAAATACAATAGGCATAGCTAGCATCTTCCAAAACTAATAGCCTTGCCCTATTGTAGACATACAATCTCTAAAACGTCAAAAAAAGACTGTTTACAAGGTTGACATCTTCCAAAATCAATAGGGTTGTTCCCAACAAAGACACGCCGTATCATCGCCCGAGGTTTATCAAATTGGTTAAGTGACTCGTATCGGAAAAGGAATAGGGCCCCCGCCTTAGTTAAGAGATGAAATCTAAAGATACTTTTTACATGGCTGATATCTTGCAAAATCAATAGGATGCAGACCTGACAGAGACATAATCAATGACTAACACCAGTCTGTCCTCGCTGAATGTTGGCATTTAGTTTGGCAGATATGTAAACAATCCTTTCATTTGGAGAAACTAAAAAATGAGGATGTTTATTGAATGAATGAATGACTGTAAAGTAAGCATACAAAAAATTACATTAATATAAACATGAAATGACAAACAAAAACATGTAAAAAAAACATGTTAAATCAACAATTCCGCCTGGTATGAACTGAAAAGTAAAAATGAAACCATACAGTAAAAAGTTAGCTGGATGCTAACACACAATGGACAATCCCATTGACAGGCTAACACAAATTAGCATCACGATCGGGACCATTTTAAACTGTCACTATGGTTTGACCAATGACATTGTAAGGACACAAAATTGAGGTTAGAAAAACAATGTTGAACTATTTACAAGAATGTAATCCCCAAATGCTGCAAATAGAAAATATTACTCCCGACTTTGCACAATTCCTCAGGTAGTTCTGACTCAAACCTCAAATTTTAAACAAATAACTTTACAAATGTTATGGAGGCGAGACCAGCACAAATATCAGCAGAATATATCCTTCATCAAGACTTGCAATCCCCACAAAGACTACCGGTATATACATGGCTGCTATCCCCCAAAATGAATAGGGTGTTGTCCTACTGTAAAAATACAGTCCTTGATCTTGGCTGACACTTTCAAAATCAGTAGGGTCTTACCACAACAGACACAACTAAAGCTGCGAGCAGCGTTGGTCGGGCCCGCATATTTGGCAGGTGCTAGTCCTGAAATCTAGCTCTAAGTCAGACCTACATAGAGGTTTTTGTTTCATGTCTCTACGATATTCGTACTGGGAGTTAGAGGAAGTTGTGTCTGTGTTTTTTTTCCCTGGGTGCTGCGGCACAGCGGTTCTTTTCTTTGAAGGCTCGTAAAATCAAAACCGTAGCACTTATCAAAACTCTTTCGTCAACTTTTAATCAGAAGGGTTCAATCTCTCTTCTGTAGTAGTTTGAAGCCGAAACGACAAACGCGCTCAGAGGAGATAATGTTTGATGTTTGGTGACCGCTTTTTACAAAAATTTAGTTTTGAAGGGAGATTGCAAACTTCCTGTTGATATTTATTGAAAGATGTCAAAGAATGAAATGTAGGTCTAGGTGAGACCTACATAGAGGTTTTTGTTTCATGTCTCTAAGACATTCCTACCGGAAGTTACAAGCAGTTTTGTCTGTGAATAGGGTCTTGTCCTACTGTAAACATACAATCCTTGATCTTGGCTGACACTTTCAAAATCAGTAGGGTCCGACCACAACAGACACAATTAAAGCTGCGAGCAGCGTTGGTCGGGCCCGCATATTTGGCAGGTGCTAGTCCTAAGTGGTCAGTGTATGAAATCTAGCTCTAAGTCAGACCTACATAGAGGTTTTTGTTTCATGTCTCTACGATATTCGTACTGGGAGTTAGAGG
Organism: Entelurus aequoreus; assembly: GCF_033978785.1. NCBI lineage: Eukaryota > Metazoa > Chordata > Actinopteri > Syngnathiformes > Syngnathidae > Entelurus > Entelurus aequoreus. Next base: position 7,145,810 of record NC_084732.1, on the reverse strand, counting down.
AAGTTGTGTCTGTGTTTTTTTCCTAGGTGCTGCGGCACAGCGGTTCTTTTCTTTGAAGGCTCGTAAAATCAAAACCGTAGCACTTATCAAAACTCTTTCGTCAGCTTTTAATCAGAAGGGTTCAATCTCTCTTCTGTAGTAGTTTGAAGCCGAAACGACAAACGCGCTCAGAGGAGATAATGTTTGATGTTTGGTGACCGCTTTTTACAACAATTTAGTTTTGAAGGGGAGATTGCAAACTTCCTGTTGATTTTTGCTGAAAGATGTCAAAGAATGAAATGTAGGTCTAGGTGAGACCTACATAGAGGGTTTTGTTTCATGTCTCTAAGACATTCCTACCGGAAGTTACAAGCAGTTGTGTCTGTGAATAGGGTCTTGTCCTACTGTAAACATACAATCCTTGATCTTGGCTGACACTTTCAAAATCAGTAGGGTCTTACCACAACAGACACAATTAAAGCTGCGAGCAGCGTTGGTCGGGCCCGCATATTTGGCAGGTGCTAGTCCCAAGTGGTCAGTGTATGAAATCTAGCTCTAAGTCAGACCTACATAGAGGTTTTTGTTTCATGTCTCTACGATATTCGTACTGGGAGTTAGAGGAAGTTGTGTCTGTGTTTTTTTTTCCTGGGTGCTGCGGCACAGTGGTTCTTTTCTTTGAAGGCTCGTAAAATCCAAACCGTAGCACTTATCAAAACTCTTTCGTCAGCTTTTAATTAGAAGGGTTCAATCTCTCTTCTGTAGTAGTTTGAAGCCGAAACGACAAACGCGCTCAGAGGAGATAATGTTTGATGTTTGGTGACCGCTTTTTACAAAAATTTAGTTTTGAAGGGGAGATTGCAAACTTCCTGTTGATTTTTGCTGAAAGGTGTCAGAGAATTAAATGTAGGTCTAGGTGAGACCTACATAGACGTTTTTGTTTCATGTCTCTAAGACGTTCCTACCGGAAGTTGCAAGCAGTTTTGTCTGTGTTTTCCTCCGGGGAGCAGTTTTGTCTCTGTTTTATTCAAAAATTGCGCCAGAGCGCACTTTTGAGTTTTGGGGTTCGTTTTTTTTTTTTTTATTAGATCGCAATTTTCACCAGTCCTGATGTGTGTGAAAAGTTTGGTGAGTTTTGAAGTATTTTAAGGGGGTCAAATTACAGCTCAAAGAGGCAAAAATTAGTGTTTTTAGTAAATTTTTGTCTTGAAGGGGAAATTGCCAACTTCCTGTTGGTTTTTGCCCGAGGATGTCAAATTATGAAATGTAGGTCTAAGTGAGACCTACATAGAGGTTTTTGTTTCATGTCTCTAGGACATTTGTACTGGGAGGTACATGCAGTTTTCTTCCTAGGGGGCGCTAGAGCTCAATTTTGAGTTTTGGGGTTTGGTTTTTTGACTAAAGAGTTTTGTTCGCGTTTTTTTATGTGTGTGTCAAATTTGGTTACAATAACAATTAGGGATGTCCGATAATGGCTTTTTGCCGATATCCGATATTCCGATATTGTCCAACTCTTTAATTACCGATACCGATATAAACCGATACCGATATCAACCGATATATGCAGTCGTGGAATTAACACTTTATTATGTCTAATTTGGACAACCAGGTATGGTGAAGATAAGGTACTTTTTAAAAAAAATTGTAAAATAAGATAAATAAATTAAAAACATTTTCTTGAATAAAAAAGAAAGTACAACAATATAACAACAGTTACATAGAAACTAGTAATTAATGAAAATTTGTAAAATTAACTGTTAAAGGTTAGTATTATTAGTGGACCAGCAGCACGCACAATCATGTGTGCTTACGGACTGTATCCCTTGCAGACTGTATTGATATATATTGATATATAATGTAGGAACCAGAATATTAATAACAGAAAGAAACAACCCTTTTGTGTGAATGAGTGTGAATGGGGGAGGGAGGTTTTTGGGGTTGGTGCACTAATTGTAAGTGTATCTTGTGTTTTTTATGTGGATTTAATAAATAAAAAAAAATAATAATAAATAAAAAAAACCGATACTGATAATAAAAAAAACGATACCGATAATTTCCGATATTAAATTTTAACGCATTTATCGCCCGATAATATCGGCAGACCGATATTATCGGTCTGCCGATATCATCTCTATTCAAAATCAATAGGATTTTACCATAACAAAGACATAAAATGCCCCAAATCGTAAAGAAAATGCATATTTTTACAATACCCGAAAAAATTGGACAACACCCTGTATTGGACCCAAATAAATAGAGTCCCTAAGATACTCCCCCAAAGTTGGAATCAGATATGTAGAAATAAGAGAACGATAACTTTCCAGAATCAGTAAAGATCCACAAGCACCAAACTTTGCATCGGACCCGTTAAGTGATTGGGTATCCTCCAAAATCAATAGGGTCTTGCCCTGGCTGAGACACAGAATCCCCCCCAAAATTGGAAAAGCCTGCGTACATGGCTCGTGTGCATCAAAATCAATAGGGTCTCGCCCTGGCGCGGACATACAATCCCCCCCCAGCATTTTGAAGATTTCCATGGCTCGCATCTTCCAAAATCAATAGGGTCTCGCCCCCTTACTCGGACATATAATACCCGGAGAAGTGGCGGGCTACAAACTGGCACTGAGGACCGCCATCTTTGTTGCTACAAGTGTGTGTGTGTGTGTGTGTGTGTGTGTGTGTGTGTTCTTGTATTTCTACCCTTCTTGAGACATCAACAAGGAAAAGTCGCTTCCATATGAGGAGGTGTGAACAAGTGATGACATAAATCATGGTCCCCAATAACATTGCATCTAATAGAGAATGTCTCATTTGCACCCCCTGGTGGTGACATCGATCAAAATAGGGGTGGTCCCAAAAATGAGGGATTTTTTTCAAATTGACTGTGTGTCGCTTTTAAAAGTGCTCCCCCTCTGGTCAACATATGAAATAACAAGTGTGTGTAAGAAATTGAAATGCGCCCCCTTTGGCCAAAATTTATTAAAAAAAATATTTGTATATCGAAACATATTGTAATAACTTGAAGTAAATAATGAAGATTAAAATCCAATTACAAATAAAAAAATTTAAAAAAAAGAATTAACTAAAAGTAGGCTTTTTTTTCCACAATGTGTCGACTTTTGCCTTATTAAATTGTTAACAATTTTTCATATTCTTTCTGTTTCTGTAACATTGCAATATTTTCTCGTAAAATTATTACTTTTTTTTCAAATGTAAAATGATTACATTTTAACGCAAAATGGCGAAATTTGTCGTATAAAATTCAGACTTTTATCACAATATTGCCTTTTTTTTTTGTGGTTCTCGTCAAACGGTGACATTTTTGGAGTAAAATGATGACTTTTGTCACAAGTGAAATTCTGATTATTATTATAACGTTGCCAACATTTTTTAAGTTTTATTATAAAATTGTGACTTTTGTCGAGGAAAATGACGACTCTTTTCATAAAATTGCCAAAATGTTCAGCTTTTCTTGTAAAATTGCGACTGTTATTGAGTAAAATTCCGACTTTCATCATAATATTGCACAAATGTTCAGTTTTTCTTGTAACATTTTGACCCTCTTTGGCCAAAATGTATTAAAAAAAATAAATACATATGTATATAGAGACATACTGTAATAACTTGAAGTAAATAATGAAGATTAAAAAACAATTCCGAACAAAAAATTAAATAAATAAATAAATAAAATTCACTAAAAGCAGTCTTTTTCTCACAATGTGTCGACTTTTTTCTTATAAAATTGGGAACTGTTTCTTATATTCTTTCAGTTTCTGTAATATTGCAAGATTTTCTCGTAAAATGATTCCTTTTTTTAATGTAAAATTATTACTTTTTAATGCAAAATGGTGACTTTCATCACAATATTGCCAATTTTTTTGTTGTTCTTGTAAAATAGTGAAATTTTTTGGAGGGAAAGTGTGACTTTTAGTTATAATGTTGCTGAGTAAAATTCCTATTATTATAATAATATTGCCAACATTTTTAAAGTTTTCTTATAAAATTGTGACTTTTGTCGAGTAAAATTACGACTCTTTTCATAAAATTTCCAAAATGTTAAGCTTTTCTTGTAAAATTGCGACTGTTATTGAGTAAAATTCCGACTTCTATCTTAATATTGCACAAATGTTCAGTTTTTCTTGTAACGTTTTGACCCCCTTTGGCCAAAATGTATTCAAAAAAATAAATACATATGTATATAGAGACATTCTGTAATAACTTGAAGTAAATAATGAAGATTAAAAAACAATTCCAAACAAAAAATTAAATAAATAAATAAATAAAATTCACTAAAAGCAGTCTTTTTCTCACAATGTGTCGACTTTTTTCTTATAAAATTGGGAACTGTTTCTCATATTCTTTCAGTTTCTGTAATATTGCAAGATTTTCTCGTAAAAGGATTCCTTTTTTTAATGTAAAATTATTACTTTTTAATGCAAAATGGTGACTTTTATCACGATATTGCCAATTTTTTTGTTGTTCTTGTAAAATAGTGAAATTTTTTGGAGGGAAAGTATGACTTTTTGTTATAATGTTGCTGAGTAAAATTCCTATTATTATAATAATATTGCCAACATTTTTTAAGTTTTCTTATAAAATTGTGACTTTTGTCGAGTAAAATGACGACTCTTTTCATAAAATTGCCAAAATGTTAAGCTTTTCTTGTAAAATTGCGACTGTTATTGAGTAAAATTCCAACTCTTATCTTAATATTGCACAAATGTTCAGTTTTTCTTGTAAAATTGCGACAGTTATTGAGTAAAATTCCGACTTTCATCATAATATTGCACAAATGTTCAGTTTTTCTTGTAACATTTTGACCCCCTTTGGCCAAAATGTATTAAAAAAAAACCAACATATGTATATAGAGACATACTGTAATAACTTGAAGTAAATAATGAAGATTAAAAAACTATTCCAAACAAAACATTAAATAAATAAATAAATAAAATTCACTAAAAGCAGTCTTTTTCTCACAATGTGTCGACTTTTTTCTTATAAAATTGGGAACATTTTCTCATATTCTTTCAGTTTCTGTAATATTGCAAGATTTTCTCGTAAAATGAGTCCTTTTTTTAATGTAAAATGATTCCTTTTTTTAATGTAAAATTATTACTTTTTAATGCAAAATGGTGACTTTTATCACAATATTGCCAATTTTTTTGATGTTCTTGTAAAATAGTGAATTTTTTTGGAGGGAAAGTGTGACTTTTTGTTATAATGTTGCTGAGTAAAATTCCTATTATTATAATAATATTGCCAACATTTTTAAAGTTTTCTTATAAAATTGTGACTTTTGTCGAGTAAAATTACGACTCTTAATAACATTGCCAAAATGTTAAGCTTTTCTTGTAAAATTGCGACTGTTATCATATATTGCACAAATGTTCAGTTTTTCTTGTAACATTTTGACCCCCTTTGGCCAAAATGTATTCAAAAAAATAAATACATATGTATATAGAGACATACTGTAATAACTTGAAGTAAATAATGAAGATTAAAAAACAATTCCGAACAAAAAATTAAATAAATAAATAAATACAATTCACTAAAAGCAGTCTTTTTCTCACAATGTGTCGACTTTTTTCTTATAAAATTGGGAACATTTTCTCATATTCTTTCAGTTTCTGTAATATTGCAAGATTTTCTCGTAAAATGATTCCTTTTTTTAACGTAAAATTATTACTTTTTAATGCAAAATGGTGACTTTTATCACAATATTGCCAATTTTTTTGTTGTTCTTGTAAAATAGTGACATTTTTTGGAGGGAAAGTGTGACTTTTTGTTATAATGTTGCTGAGTAAAATTCCTATTATTATAATAATATTGCCAACATTTTTAAAGTTTTCTTATAAAATTGTGACTTTTGTCGAGTAAAATTACGACTCTTTTCATAAAATTGCCAAAATGTTAAGCTTTTCTTGTAAAATTGCGACTGTTATTGAGTACAATCCCAACTTTTATCATAATGTTGCAGAAATGTTCCGGTTTTTTTGCAACATTTTGACTTGCGTCGAGTAAAATGACGACTTTTATTATAATACTGCCACAATTTTACGTATTTCTTGTGAAATTGTGGCCTTTGTCTTGTGAATTTCCAACTTGTTTTTCACAACAAGCTTTTTTATATTTGCATAGTATGTATATATCATTAATGTTGTAAATACACATCTTTATATATCTAGAAAGGGTGGTCCTAAAGAGGGAGGCATTATTCGGAGGTCTCAAAAAGGTAAGAAATACAAGATTGTGTGTGTGTGTGTGTTTGTGTGTGTGTGTGTGTGTGTGTGTGTGTGTCCCCACCTGCTGTTGCCCGCCCGTTGCATCATGCAAACCTTTCTTTTTAGTCTTTGCTCTATATCAAGCCCACCTTCTACACCAATCTCAGGGTCCCAGCGTCCATCGGTGCCGTGCTCAAGGGCGCCGCGGCAATGCTTCTATGTCGCCCGCAGTGTTCACGAAATGTGTAAACTCTTGCAAAAAAAAAAAAAAGATCATGCAAACTGAGCATCAGGACATTTCACGCTTCCCACTCACCGGACATAACATTAGGTACAAGGTGTCATTAAATATTATATATTTTATTTCAGACTAGCGGAAATAAAAAAATAAAAGATACTGATACCAAAAAAAAAAAGCTGTAGCGTTACATAAAATATATATGTTTTTTTGTAAATGTATATATACAGTATTAATCATAATGTTTATAAATGTGATTTTAGAAATACACTGCATCATACAGAGAGTGGTTTGTTTTCTGTTTAGGACAGTAACTTCATATGTTGTGTTGTTTCTGGTAAAATTATGTTTTTTTGTGTCTTCTAAAGTTAGGTCTGTATCCAAAACATTTTTTTGTTGCATTTTTTCCTGTAAAATGTTTTTTTTTTCTTGTGAAACTAAAACTTTGTATTGTTAAAATGGTGTGTTTTTTTCTTGCAATATTAGGACCTTAGCCTCATAATATTTTGTGTTTTTCCTTGAAAATTATGTATTTTTCTTGTATTATTATGACTATATCCCAATATAATTTTTTTTACCTGTAAAATTATGCTTTTTCTTGTAAAATTAGGACTTCATGTTGTTTTATTGTTAAAATTATGATTTTTTTCTTGCAATATCAGGACTTTAGACTCATCATATTTTTTGTGTTTTCCCTTCAAAAATATGTTTTTTCTTGTATTATTACGACTTTATCCTAATATTATTTTATTTTTTCCCTGAAAAATGATAATTTTTTTCTTGTAAAATTAAAACTTCATATTATTTAATTGTTAAAATTATGATTTTTTTCTTGCAATATTAGGACCTTAGCCTCATAATATTTTGTGTTTTTCCTTGAAAATTATGTATTTTTGTTGTATTATTATGACTATATCCCAATATAATTTTTTTTACCTGTAAAATTACGCTTTTTCTTGTAAAATTAGGACTTCATGTTGTTTTATTGTTAAAATTATGATTTTTTTTTTATTGCAATATCAGGACTTTAGACTCATCATATTTTTTGTGTTTTCCCTTCAAAACAATTTTTTTTATTGTATTATTACGACTTTATCCTAATATTATTTCATTTTTTCCCTGAAAAATTATAATTTTTTTCTTGTAAAATTAAAACTTCATATTATTTAATTCTTAAAATTATGATTTTTTTCTTGCAATATTAGGACTATAGCTATTAGGACCATAGCCTCATAATATTTTGTGTTTTTACTTGACAATTGTGTATTTTTCTTGTGTTATTATGACTATATCCCAATATTTATTTTTTTTCCTGTAAAATTATGCTTTTTCTTGTAAAATTAGGACTTCATGTTGTTTTATTGTTAAAATTATGATTTTTTTTCTTGCAATATTAGGACTTTAGCCTCATAATATTTTGTGTTTTTCCTTGAAAATTATGTATTTTTCTTGTATTATTATGACTATATCCCAATATCATTTTTTTAACCTGTAAGATTATGATTTTTCTTGTAAAATTAGGACTTCATGTTGTTTTATTGTTAAAATTATGATTTTTTTTCTTGCAATATCAGGACTTTAGACTCATCATATTTTTTGTTTTCCCTTCAAAAACATGTTTTTTCTTGTATTATTACGACTTTATCCTAATATTATTTTATTTTTTCCCTGAAAAATGATACTTTTTTTCTTGTAAAATTAAAACTTCATATTATTTAATTGTTAAAATTATGATTTTTTTCTTGCAATATTAGGACCATAGCTATTAGGACCATAGCCTCATAATAGTTTGTGTTTTTACTTGACAATTGTGTATTTTTCTTGTGTTATTATGACTATATCCCAATATTTATTTTTTTCCTGTAAAATTATGCTTTTTCTTGTAAAATTAGGACTTCATGTTGTTTTATTGTTAAAATGATGATTTTTTTCTTGCAATATTAGGACTTTAGCCTTTTCATAATTTTTGTGTTTTCCCTTCAAAAATATGATTATTTTTGTTCTTGTATTATTACAACTTTATCCTAATATTATTTTTTTTCCTGTAAAATGATTATTTTTTTCTTGTAGAATTAAAACTTCATATTCTTTAATTGTTAAAATTATTATTTTTTTCTTGCTATATTAGAACCATAGCCTCATAATATTTTGTGTTTTTCCTTGACAATGATCTTTTTTTCTTGTATTATTACGATTGTATCCTAATATTATTTTGTATTTTTTTTCAAATATTTTTTTAAGCAAAGAAAATTGTTTTCGTACTTAAATATCGTTTTTTTTACTTCCAGAAAATTACTTTTTTTTTTACTTACAACTGGGTTTTTATTTGAAGAACATTGTTTTTATACGTGCACATCGTTTTATTTGAAAAATGTGTTTATTATACTTGTGACTCGCTTTTAATTGAAGAAAGTACAACATATTAGATTTCATACTTGCAAATGTTTTTTTTATTTGAAGAAAATTGTTTTTATACTTAAGTAAAATGTTGTACTTGCAGAAAGTTGTCGTTCTTTTACTTGCGGCTCGTTTTTTTTAATTAAAGAAAATCGTTTTTATACTTGTGAATCCATTTTTTTCTTGCATAAAATATTTATTATACTTGCGAATCGTTTTTTTTTGTAGAAAAATGGTTTTTATACTTAAGTATCTTTTTTTTACTTGCAGAAATTATTTTTTTAAATTTTTTTTACTTGCGACTCGTTTTTTTGATTAAAGACAATTGTTTTTATACTTGTGAATATTATTTTTCCTGCATAATTTAGAGTTTATATTTGCGAATCGTTTTTTATTCGAAGAAAATTGTTTTTATACTTAAGTAAAATTTTGTACTTGCAGAAAGTTGTCGTTCTTTTACTTGCGGCTCGTTTTTTTTAATTAAAGAAAATAGTTTTTATACTTGTGAATCCATTTTTTTCTTGCATAAAATATTTATTATACTTGCGAATCGTTTTTTTTTTGTAGAAAAATTGTTTTTATACTTAAGTATCATTTTTTTACTTGCAGAAATTATTTTTTAAATTTTTTTAACTTGCGGCTCGTTTTTTTAATTAAAGAAAATAGTTTTTATACTTGTGAATCCATTTTTTTCTTGCATAAAATATTTATTATACTTGCGAATCGTTTTTTTTTGTAGAAAATTTGTTTTTATACTTAAGTATCATTTTTTTACTTGCAGACAATTTTAAAAAAAATTTTTTTACTTGAAACTCGTTTTTTTGATTAAAGACAACTGTTTTTATACTTGTGAATATTATTTTTCCTGCATAATTTAGAGTTTATACTTGCGAATCGTTTTTTATTCGAACAAAATTGTTTTTATGCTGAAGTATAATTTTTTTTACTTGCAGAAAGTTGTTTTTTTACTTGAAGAAAGTTGTTTTTATATTTAAGTATCAAGTTGTTTTTTTTTTACTTGCGACTCCTTTTAATGAAAGAAAATAGTTTTTATACTTAATTATCATTTTCTTACTTGCAAAAAGTTGTTTTTCTACTTGAAGAAAGTTGTTTTTATACTTAATTATATATTTTTTACTTGCAGAAAGTCATTTTTTTTTAATCAAAGAAAATAGTTTTTATACCTGTGAATCGTTTTTGTATTTGAAGAAAATTGTTTTTATACTTAAGTATACTTTTTTACGTGGAGAAAGTTGTTTTTCTACTTAAGTATAATTTATTTTACTTGCAGAAAGTTTTTTTTCTTTCTTGCGACTCATTTTTTTGATTAAAGAAAATTGTTTTTAGAATTGTAAATCGATTGTTTTCTTGCATAAAATATTTATTATACTTGCGAATCGTTTCTTTATTTCAAGAAAATTGTTTTCATACTTAAAAACCACAAACCTTTTGGTTGCAGGAAGTTGTTTTTTTACTCGTGACCCGTTTTTTTTAAGTAAAGAAAATTGTTTTTTTTTTTACTGGTGTATAATTTTTTTAAATTGACGGAATTTTTCTTTTTTTCTTAACTTCAAATCGTTTTTTATTTGATGTCAATTCTAATTGTTGGACGTGAGTAGCAACAATTTTTGTGTGTTTGTGGAGTTTTTCCAGCCATTTCTTCTTTTCACTTCCATGCGCGACTCCTCCACTTTCCAAGGTGTCCAAATAAAGCCACGGAGCCACTGAACTATTGATGGCCGCGGTCTTAAAACGGGGACGGCGGTCAAAGTGCATCCTCCCTCGCCACTTTACTCGCCTTTTACCGGGACTTTACTTGACAATGTGCGGCGTGCACGCAGACGCCATGACCACACGAGGCACTTAGCTGTTAGCCGCCCACCGCTGATAGCTGGGAGTGAGGGTCCCACACAAAATATCTATTTTGTAGCACTCGCCCCGTATCGCCCTGCATGCTCCCTTCAACCGCACGGCCAAGCGGCGAGCGGTGGGGGGGGGGGGGGGGGGGGGGGGGGGGCTCATGCAACTTTTACGCCGCGCTAAATAAGTCAACAGCCTGTATTTGTACTTTCGCATCAAGAATGCAAAAAGGAACTTTGAAAGGGACGCAAAAGATGTTCCACTTCCTCTTAGGAGCCTCTAAAAGACCACTGAGTAGGGAGATAGAGAAATGACAAAAAAAAGGCACTTAGCATGGCGCCCGATGGTCCTCACTTGGCATGGCACCCGATGGTCCTCACTTGGCATCGCGCCCGATGGTCCTCACTTAGCATGGCGCACGATTGGTCCTCACTTAGCATCGCACCATGGTCCTCACTTAGCATGGCGCCCGATGGTCCTCACTTAGCATCACACCTGATGGTCCTCACTTAGCATCACACCTGATGGTCCTCACTTAGCATCGCGCCCGATGGTCCTCACTTGGCATCGCGCCCGATGGTCCTCACTTAGCATGGCGCCCGATTGGTCCTCACTTAGCATCGCACCATGGTCCTCACTTAGCATCGCACCCGATGGTCCTCACTTAGCATCGCGCCCGATGGTCCTCACTTAGCATGGCGCCCGATTGGTCCTCATTTAGCATGGCGCCTGATGGTCCTCACTTAGCATGGCGCCCGATGGTCCTCACTTAGCATCGCACCCGATGGTCCTCACTTAGCATGGCGCACGATTGTCCTCACTTGGCATCGCGCCCGATGGTCCTCACTTAGCATGGCGCCCGATGGTCCTCACTTAGCATGGCGCCCGATGGTCCTCACTTGGCATCGCGCCCGATGGTCCTCACTTAGCATCGCGCCCGATTGGTCCTCACTTAGCATCGCGCCCGATTGGTCCTCACTTAGCATCGCACCATGGTCCTCACTTAGCATCGCACCCGATGGTCCTCACTTAGTATCGCGCCCGATGGTCCTCACTTAGCATGGCGCACGATTGTCCTCACTTAGCATCGCGCCCGATTGGTCCTCACTTAGCATCGCGCCCGATTGGTCCTCACTTAGCATCGCACCCGATGGTCCTCACTTAGCATGGCGCCCGATGGTCCTCACTTAGCATGGCGCCCGATTGTCCTCACTTAGCATCGCACCCGATGGTCCTCACTTAGCATGGCGCCCGATGGTCCTCACTTAGCATCGCGCCCGATGGCTCTCACTTAGCATCACACCTGATGGTCCTCACTTAGCATCACGCCCGATGGTCCTCGCTTAGCATGGCGCCCGATTGTCCTCACTTAGCATCGCACCCAATGGTCCTCACTTAGCATTGCGCCCGATGGTCCTCACTTAGCATTGCACCCACTTAGCATCGCGCCCGATGGTCCTCACTTAGCATTGCACCCACTTAGCATTGCGCCCGATGGTCCTCATTTAGCATCGCAACCGATGGTCCTCACATAGCATCGCGCCTTTTTAGCATTGCGCCCGATGGTCCTCATTTAGCATTGCACCCATTTAGCATCGCACCCGATGGTCCTAACTTAGCATGGCACCCACTTAGCATCGCGCCCGATGGTCCTCACTTAGCATCGCACCCATTTAGCATCGCACCGGATGGTCCTCTTAGCATGGCGCCCACTTAGCATGGCGCCGATGGTCCTCACTTAGCATCACACCCGATGTTCCGCACTTAGCATCGCACCCACCTGCCTGCTGACGAGCGACAGCCAATTAGGACGCAGGTGGGTGTGGGTAGCGAGCTTTTAAAGATAACGACCAAACTACGTCGGTAGTACCGATTCAAGTCAAATAAAACGCTATTATTTTTCCTTACCTTGGTTTCACTAATTAAAACGTCCGATTGCGACCGTCTCAAGCGCTCGACGGGCAAACAGGCGCGGTCCTAGCAATGTTGTATTTTTCCATGCCAACGAAGCAAGCATGCCTGGTAGAAAGCGCTCAAAAGTGACTGCACTTTTCAAAATGCGCCAGCTCGATGCTAATTTACATTGGGTGTGCCAGAAACATGCTACTGATTAGCTTTAGCAATTTTACATGACATTTTTTTTTGTTTTTCCCTATCTCCGATACAAGCAGTCCTGCAGCGTTTTTACGTGTCGGACAGCCGGTTAACACCTAAATGTCCTCCAATAAAACTACCAAGAAAGTTGTTTTTATACTGAATTATATATTTTTTGCTTGCAGAAAATAGTTTTTATCTTTAAGTATCAATTTCTTACTTACAAAAAGTAGTTTTTCTACTTGAAGAAAGTTGTTTTTATACTTAATTATATATTTTTTACTTGCAGAAAGTTGTTTTTTCTACTTGTGAATAGTTTTTTCTTGCATAAGTTAGATTTTATATTTGCGAATTGTTTTTTATTTAAAGAAAATTATTTTTTTTACCTAAATATAATGTTTTTACTATAGCAGAAAGTAGTTTCTTTAAACTTTAAGTTGTTTTTATTTTTAAATATTATTTTTTTACTTGCACAAAGTAGTTTTTTTTAATCTTGCGACTTGTTTCAATTGTCGTTGTTGTTTTTTATACTTAATTGTCATTTTTTTGCTTGCAGAAAATTGTTTTTATACTTAGGTATCAATTTCTTACTTGCAAAAAGTAGTTTTTCTACTTGAAGAAAGTTGTTTTATACTTAATAATATATATTTTTCACTTGCAGAAAGTTTTTTTTTTTTTTACTTGCGACTTGTTTTTTAATTAAAGAAAATAGTTTTTATACTTGGAATTTATTTTTTTTAGTAGAAAAATAGTTTTTATGCTTGATTTTAATTTTTTTACTTGCAGAAAATTATTTTTTATACTTAATTACCATTTTCTTACTCGCAGAAAGTTTTTTTTTTTTTACTTGCAACTAATTTTTTTTAAGTAAAGAAAAATTGTTTTTTTTACTTCTGAATAATTTTTTATTTGATGTAAATTCTAATTGTTGGACGTGAGCAGCAACAATTTTTGTGTGTTTGTGGAGTTTTGCCGGTCATTTCTTCTTTTCACTTCCATCACTTAACAAAACACCTAAATGTCCTCCAATAAACACCGTAAACTACCATGTGGCCCAACTTTTCCACTACAGAGGGGCACCTTCAAATATTAACATTTAATAAGTTATCTTACTCTTTATTTTTTTAATCATATTCAATATTTATATCTAACCTAGAGTTTACAATCTTGTCAAAATATATGAAACCAATGTGTTTATTCATTATTATTTATAATAATTATAATTATTATATAATTATTATTATTATAATAATTATTATTATTATATTATATATATATATATATATGTATATATATATATATATATATATATATATATATATATATATATATATATATATATATATATATATGTATATATATATATATATATATATATATATATATATATATATATATATATATATATATATATATATATATATATATATATATATATATGTATATATATATATATATATATATATATATATATATATTATATATATATTATTATTATTATTATTATATAATTAATTATAATTATTATATAATTGTTATATTATTATAATTATTATTATTATAATTATAATAATAATAATTATTTATTTACACATTAACCTAGGCTTATGTCAGACTGATTAGAAAAATGAGTACTAGCCAAATATACTGCGTAAGAAGGGACTCATAAATAACTGACAATAATGTGCTAAAATAAACAAAACTAATAACAAATATGTTTCTCAACTAAACCGCCGATAGTAGCTTTATCGTTTTAGTCATCATTTTTGCGCTTAATCCAGACTCCTTCTGTTTGTTTGAGACGGTCGTTACTGCCACAAGTGGTAGAAAAAGTGTATTACAACCGAGTACGGACCAGAGCTGGGAAATACATATTTTTTGGCGGCCATCTAGGGGGCGCTCAAGGCCCAACAACGGGTGAAGAAACACTGCAATACACTACTTCCATGCAGCATCTTGTATCCGTCAACATGATATTAAAACAAGATATAACAACTGGACCGCAATTACCATAATTGAAATGTTGCTATAAAAATGAGATTTTATTATAGAAAACAATTATTATTTATTAACACACACAAAGTACCGAGCGTTGGGACAACTTAGTACCATTATCGATTCCCAGCTACCAGGAATTGGTACCGTATCGGCAGCCATCCCTACTCTGGATGTTATTCAGTCGACCCCGGCTCGTCTGTCTGCTGACAGGCGACAGCCAATTAGGAGGTGGGATGAAAGTACGAGTGCGACCCGGTGGAGATTAGCATCCGTGTGCTTTGTGGGATTTTAAGGTCTCCAAAAAATAAAAAAAACAGCCAATTTATTCCAAATTGGGCCAAAAACTAAGCTTTTTCAACTTATTTCCTGAGGGCATGTTTACGCGGGAGAAAGCTTTAGCAAGTTTTTTTTTTTAACCTTTTAAAAACCACAAAACTGGAATATCAAACATAACCGGAAGAACTTCAGCTAAAACTTAAAACAAAGCTAATTTTAGAAAAACAAGACAAATCGACATAACTTTTATAGTTTTTCACCACAAGGGGGCGAGTTGCGTCACACCCAACACCGTGACCCACCGTCAGACATTTCCGGATTTTTTGGTGAATATGGAAGGAAGTTATCATTTTTCACCACAAGGGGGCGATTTGGTCATAGTCCTTAGGAGATCCTTATTAAAGTAAGACCCCTTTTTTTTCGCTGAAAAATGGCCAAAAACCATCGAAGCAACATTTACCACACCCACATCTTATGGTGTAGGGAAAATTAGTTCGCAATTTATCATCGCCTATATGCGTAGTATCTGTCATTTTAACCACGACTCTTCCGGCCAAAGTCCCTAGAGGGAGTTCGTTAAGACCCCTTATTTTTGCTAAAAAATGGAAGACAAAACCTCCCAAAAAAAGATTTTTCAACTTATTTCCTGAGGGCGTGTTTACACGAGAGAAAGCTTTAGCAAGTTTTTTTTCACCTTTTAAAAGGCTGGAGTATCAAACATAACCGGAAGAACGTCAGCTAAAACGTCAACAAAGCTAATTTTAGAAAAACAAGACCAATCCACATTACTTTTATAGTTTTTCACCACAAGGGGGTGAGTTGCGTCCCACCCAACACCGTGACCCACCATCAGACATTTCTGGAATTTTTGGTGAATATGGAAGGAAGTTGTGACAGTTATCATTTTTCACCACAAGGGGGCGATTTGGTCATAGTCCTTAGGAGATCCTTATTAAAGTAAGACCCCTTTTTTTTCGCTGAAAAATGGCCAAAAACCATCGAAGCAACATTTAACACACCCACATCTTATGGTGTAGGGAAAATTAGTTCGCAATTTATCATCGCCTATATGCGTAGTATCTTTCATTTTAACCACGACTCTTCCGGCCAAAGTCCCTAGAGGGAGTTCGTTAAGACCCCTTATTTTCGCTAAAAAATGGAAGACAAAACCTCCCAAAAAAAGATTTTCCAACTTATTTCCTGAGGGCGTGTTTACACGAGAGAAAGCTTTAGCAAGTTTTTTTTTCACCTTTTAAAAGGCTGGAGTATCAAACATAACCGGAAGAACGTCAGCTAAAACTTCAACAAAGCTAATTTTAAAAAACAAGACCAATCCACATTACTTTTATAGTTTTTCACCACAAGGGGGCGAAAAGGGCGGTCATGCCGTTGCGTCCCACCCAACCCCGTGACCCACCATCAGACATTTCCAGAATTTTTGGTAAATATGGAAGGAAGTTGTGACAGTTATCATTTTTCACCACAAGGGGGCGATTTGGTCATTGTCCTTAGGAGATCCTTATTAAAATATGACCCCTTTTTTTCGCTGAAAAATGGCCAAAAACCATCGAAGCAACGTTTACCACACCCACATCTTATGGAGTAGGAAAAATTTGTTCGCAATTTATCATCGCCTATATGCGTAGTATCTTTCATTTTAACCACGACTCTTCCGGCCAAAGTCCCTAGAGGTAGTTCGTTAAGACCCCTTATTTTCGCTGAAAAATGGTAGAAAACCCCCCCCAAAAAGCTAAAACTTCAACAAAGCTAATTTCAGAAAAAAAGAAGACAAATCGACATTACTGTTATAGTTGTTCACCACAAGGGGGCGAAAAAGGCGGTCATGCAGTTGCGTCCCACCCAACACCGTGACCCACCATCAGACATTTCCGGAATTTTTGGTGACTATGGAAGGAAGTTGTGACAGTTATCATTTTTCACCACAAGGGGGCGATTTGGTCATAGTCCTTAGGAGATCCTTATTAAAGTACGACCCCTTTTTTTCCGCTGAAAAATGGCCAAAAACCATCGAAGCAACGTTTACCACACCCACATCTTATGGTGTAGGGAAAATTTGTTCACAATTTATCATCGCCTTTATGTGTAGTATCTTTCATTTTAACCACGACTCTTCCGGCCAAAGTCCCTGGAGGGAGTTCGTTAAGACCCCTTATTTTTTCGCTGAAAAATGGAAGAAAACCCCCCAAAAAAGCTAAAACTTCAACAAAGCTAATTTCAGAAAAACAGAAGACAAATCGACATTACTGTTATAGTTGTTCACCACAAGGGGGCGAAAAGGGCGGTCATGCAGTTGCGTCCCACCCAACACCGTGACCCACCATCCGACATTTCCGGAATTTTTGGTGACTATGGAAGGAAGTTGTGACAGTTATCATTTTTCACCACAAGGGGGAGATTTGGTCATTGTCCTTAGGAGATCCTTATTAAAATATGACCCCTTTTTTTCGCTGAAAAATGGCCAAAAACCATCGAAGCAATGTTTACCACACCCACATCTTATGGTGTAGGAAAAATTTTGTTTGCAATTTATCATCGCCTATATGCGTAGTATCTTTCATTTTAACCACGACTCTTCCGGCCAAAGTCCCTAGAGGGAGTTCGTTAAGACCCCTTATTTTTTCGCTGAAAAATGGAAGAAAAACCCCCCAAAAAAGCTAAAACTTCAACAAAGCTAATTTCAGAAAAACAGAAGACAAATCGACATTACTGTTGTAGTTGTTCACCACAAGGGGGCGAAAAAGGCGGCACAGTAGATTAGAACACATAGAAGGGTTTTGTGACCACAAGGGGGCGATAAAGGCGCGACTCATTTGGTTAAAGTCAAAGTTAAGGTACGACCCCTTTTTTTTTTGGAAGAAAAATGGTCAAAAAACATAGAAGCAAAGTTTGCCGCCATACCACACCCACATCTTATGGTGTAGGAAAAATTAGTTTACAATTTATCGTCGCCTATATGCGTAGTATTTGTCATTTTAACCACGACTCTTCCGGCCAATGTCCCTAGGGGGAGTTCGTAAAAGTACGACCCCGTTATTTCGCTGATATTTTCAGGTATAGGCTCCTAGGACTATTACGTGCGTCCCGTCATGACCGACGTCTCCTGCGAGCTTCGTGTCGATACGTCAACCTGGTAGGAGGGGCTATTTTTTTTTTTCAAATTTTAAAGGTGGCGCCAGAGAGCCAATTTATGTTTCGATACGCGACGCTACGAGAAGTGGACGGACTCTTTTAAAGGTATGTACGGAGGAGTGTGAAGACGGACTCGAAGCAACGACCTCAGCTGGCTCCTTTGGATAAAAGTGAAATAAATGCGGCAGTACACGGGTAAAACGAAGGTAAACCACGTCAAATATGAACTATTTACTTTTATTACATGTTGTAGAAGTAGTCAGTGACACACCATTTGGGTAGTTGTCAGCCTCAACCCGAGTGAAGAGGAGGTATTGTAGGACTGCAAGCTTGTCACTTCAATAGTCGATTTGCTGTTCATTATTCCCTCGGGGTAGTGTGCTTGTGTGTTGTTTACTGTGGGATGTTGCCTCCTTTTATTTAGTCAGAAATGATTGCTTCTGACGCTGTCTTGTTGACATACAACCACATCATTGGTCATAAAAGTAAAAGCATCATAAAAGTAACTAATTGGATTACTCGTTACGAGTAAAGCAACGGCGTAAGTAACAGTCAAACAGGAAAAATCCAAAAATGTTCCGCACAAAAACAAACAAAACAGACTTCTATTCAGGTTCTTTTTATATTCAAGTGAAAAATTGGCCAATTGGACCTTGATAACCTATTTCAAAGTACAAAACCCAAAATGCAGAATGCGGCTTGGCATTTTCTCGCTGAAATAAGCAGGGGCGTCCATGGTAAAGTTGCGTGGATGGCAACATATGTTGCTCCAAAACCTGTATGTACCTTTCAGCATTAATGGTGTCTTCACAGATGTGTAAGTTACCCATGTCTTGGGAAATAATACACCCCCATACCATCACACATGCTGGCTTTTACACTTTGTGCCTACAACAATCCGGATGGTTCTTTTCCTCTTTGTTTCGGAGGACACGACGTCCACAGTTTCCAAAAACTATTTGAAATGTGGACTCGTCAGACCACACAACAATTTTCCACTTTGCATCAGTCCATCTTAGATGAGCTCGGGCCCAGCGAAGCCGGCGGCGTTTCTGGGTGTTGTTGATAAATGGCTTTGGCTTTGCATGGTAGAGTTTTAACTTGCACTTACAGGTGTAGCGACCGACTGTAGTGACTGACAGTGGTTTTCTGAAGTGTTCCTGAGCCCGTGTGGTGATATCCTTTACACGCTGATGTCGCTTTTCGACGCAGTACCGCCTGAGGGATGGAAGGTCCGTAATATCATGGCTTAGGTGAAGTGATTTCTCCAGATTCTCTGACCCTTTTGATGATATTACGGAGCGTAGATGGTGAAATCCCTAAATTCCTTGCAATAGCTGGTTGATAAATGTTGTTCTTAAACTGTTGGACGATTTGCTCACGCGTTTGTGGACAAAGTGGTGACCCTCGCCCCGTCCTTGTTTGTGAATGACTGAGCATTTCATGGACGCTGCTTTCATACCCAATCATGGCACCCACCTGTTCCCAATTAGCCTGTTCACCTGTGCGATGTTCCAAATAAGTGTTTGATGAGCATTCCTCAACTTTATCAGTCTTTTTTGCCACGTGTGCCAGCTTTTTTGAAACATGTTGCAGGCATCAAATTCCAAATGAGCTAATATTTGCCAAAAATAACACCATTTTCCAGTGTGAAGATGAAATATGTTGTCTTTGCAGGCTATTCAATTGAATATAAGTTGGAAAGGATTTGCAAATCATTGTATTCTGTTTTTATTTACCATTTACACAACTTGACAACTTCACCGCTTTTGGGGTTTGTACCAAAGTACTCCTAAAAGCCTTTCATAAAAGTCGTGACCTGTTCTAGCGTGGCGTCGCAGGTGGTCACGTGACCCCGAGGCATGCGTTTCCATGACTCCACTCGCATGTGCAGCCGTCATCGTCACATGATGTGTGAGTGTCAGGTCAAGTCTCATTGGTCGCGGAAGATGGAGAGCTCACGCTGGCCAGCCGAGGCCAAGCAGAGGCAGTGATGCAATAAATACTAGTGTGTGTGTGTGTGTGTGTGTGTGTGTGTGTGTGTGTGTGTGTGTGTGTGTGTGTGTGTGTGTGTGTGTGTGTGTGTGTGTGAGTGTGTTCTTGTATTTCTACACTTCTTGAGACATCAACAAGGAAAAGTAGCTTCCATATGAGGAGGTGTGAACAAGTGATGACATAAATCATGGTCCCAATAACATTGCATCTAATGGAGAATGTCTCATTTGCACCCCCTGGTGGTGACATCTATCAAAATGAGGGTGGTCCCAAAAAGGAGGGATTTTTTTCAAATTGACTGTGTGTCGCTTTTAAAAGTGCTACCCCTCTGGTCAACATATGAAATAACAAGTGTGTGGAAACATTTTAAGTGCTCCCCCTTTGGCCAAAATTAATTTAAAAAAAAATGTATATAGAGACATGCTGTAATAACTAGAAGTAAATAATGAAGATTAAAAACCAATTCCAAAAAAAAAAACGTATATAAAAAAAATAATAATAAAAAAAAACAACTAAAAGCAGTCTTTTGTGTCGACTTTTTTCTTATAAAATTGGGAACTATTTCTCATATTCTTTCTGTTTCTGTAATATTGCAATATTTTCTCATAAAATTATTACTTTTTTATGTAAAATTATTACTTTTTGATGCAAAATGGTGACATTTGTCATATCAAATTCGGACTTTTATACCATACCAACTTTCTTTACAAAGCCCTTTAAAAACACCCACAGTTGAAGAACAAAGGGCAAGGGCAAAGGACAGACTAAAAAAATACACATAGAAAAAGCAAATACAAATGATCTTAAGAGCAATATTGCCAATTTTGTTGTTGTTCTTGTAAAATAGTGACATTTTTGGAGGAAAAATATGACATTCGTCATAATTTTTCCAAGTAAAATTCTGATTATTATTATAATATTGCCAACATTTTAAAGTTTTCTGATAAAATTGTGACTTTTGTCGGGTAAAATGACGACTCTTTTCATAAAATTGCCCAAATTTTAAGCTTTTCTTGTAAAATTGCGACTGTTATTGAGTAAAATTCCAACTTTTATCATAATATTGCACAAATGTTCAGTTTTTCTTGTAACATTTTGACTTGCGTTGAGTAAAATGACGACTTTTATTATAATACTGCCAAAATTCTACGTTTTTGTTGTGAAATTGTGACCTTTTTCTTGTGAAATTCCAACTCATTTTTCACAACAAGCGTTTTTATATTTGCATAGTATGTATATATTATTAATGTTGTAAATACACATCTTTATATATCTAGAAAGGGTGGTCCTAAAGAGGGGGGCATTTTTCGGAGGTCTCAAGAAGGTAAGACATATAAGAATGTGTGTGTGTGTGTGTGTGTGTGTGTGTGTGTGTGTGTCTTCTTGTATTTCTACACTTCTTGAGACATCAACAAGGAAAAGTAGCTTCCATATAAGGAGGTGTGAACAAGTGATGACATAAATCATGGTCCCAATAACATTGCATCTAATAGAGAATGTCTCATTTGCACCCCCTGGTGGTGACATCTATCCAAATGAGGGTGGTCCCAAAAAGGAGGGATTTTTTTCAAATTGACTGTGTGTCGCTTTTAAAAGTGCTCCCCCTCTGGTCAACATATGAAATAACAAGTGTGTGTAAGAAATTCGAAGTGCTCCCCCTTTGGCCAAAATTAATTTAAAAAAAAAATGTATATAGAGACATGCTGTAATAACTAGAAGTAAATAATGAAGATTAAAAACAATTCCAAAAAATATATATATATATAAATTAAAAAAATTAACTAAAAGCAGTCTTTTTCTCACAAAGTGTCGACTTTTTTCTTATAAAATTGGGAACAATTTCTCATAATCTTTCTGTTTCTGTAATATTGCAATATTTTCTCATAAAATTATTACTTTTTTTATGTAAAATTATTACTTTTTGATGCAAAATGGTGACATTTGTCATATCAAATTCGGACTTTTATGCCATACCAACTTTCTTTACAAAGCCCTTTAAAAACACCCACAGTTGAAGAACAAAGGGCAAGGGCAAAGGACAGACTAAAAAAATAACATTTAAAAAATACACATAGAAAAAGCAAATACAAATGATTTTAAGAGCAATATTGCCAATTTTGTTGTTGTTCTTGTAAAATAGTGACATTTTTGGAGGAAAAATATGACATTCGTCATAATTTTTCCAAGTAAAATTGTGATTATTATTATAATATTGCCAACATTTAAGTTTTTTTATAAAATTGTGACTTTTGTCGAGTAAAATTACGACTCTCTTCATAAAATTGCCAACATTTTAAGCTTTTCTTGTAAACTTGCTACTGTTATTCAGTAAAATTCCAACTTTTATCATAATATTGCACAAATGTTCAGTTTTTCTTGTAACATTTTGACTTGCGTTGAGTAAAATGACGACTTTTATTATAATACTGCCAAAATTCTACGTTTTTGTTGTGAAATTGTGACCTTTTTCTTGTGAAATTCCAACTCATTTTTCACAACAAGCTTTTTTATATTTGCATAGTATGTATATATTATTAATGTTGTAAATACACATCTTTATATATCTAGAAAGGGTGGTCCTAAAGAGGGGGGCTTTTTTTGGAGGTCTCAAGAAGGTAAGAAATACCAGAATGTGTGTGTCTGTGTCTTCTTGTATTTCTACCCTTCTTGAGACATCAAGAAGTAAAAGTAGCTTCCATATGAGGAGGTGTGAACAAGTGATGACATAAATCATGGTCCCAATAACATTGCATCTAATAGAGAATGTCTCATTTATCAAAATGAGGGTGGTCCCAAAAAGGAGGGATTTTTCAAATTGACTGTGTGTCGCTTTTAAAAGTGCTCCCCCTCTGGTTAACATATGAAATAACAATTGTGTGTAAGAAATTCGAAGTGCTCCCCCTTTGGCCAAAATTAATAAAAATAAATAAATACATATGTATATAGAGACATACTGTAATAACTTGAAGTAAATAATGAAGATTAAAAACCAATTACAAACTAAAAATAAAAAATAAAAAATAATTAACTAAAAGCAGTTTTTTTCTCACAATGTGTCAACTTTTTTCTTATAAAATTGGGAACATTTTCTCATATTCTTTCAGTTTCTGTAATATTGCAAGATTTTCTCGTAAAATTATTCCTTTTTTTAATGTAAAATTATTACTTTTTAATGCAAAATGGTGACTTTTATCACAATATTGCCAATTTTTTTGTTGTTCTTGTAAAATAGTGACATTTTTTGGAGGGAAAGTATGACCTTTTGTTATAATGTTGCTGAGTAAAATTCCCATTATTATTATAATATTGCCAACATTTTAAAGTTTTCTGATAAAATTGTGACTTTTGTCGGGTAAAATCACGACTCTTGTCATTTTAAGCTTTTCTTGTAAACTTGCGACTGTTATTCAGGAAAATTCCAACTTTTATCATAATATTGCACAAATGTTCAGTTTTTCTTGTAAAATGTTGACTTGCGTTGAGTAAAATGACGACTTTTATTATAATACCGCCAAAATTCTATTTTTTTCTTGTGAGATTGTGACCTTTTTCTTGTGAAATTCCAACTCATTTTTCACAAAAAGCTTTGTTATATTTGCATAGTATGTATATATTATTCATGTTGTAAATACACATCTTTATATATCTAGAAAGGGTGGTCCTAAAGAGGGGGGGCTTTTTTCGGAGGTCTCAAGAAGGTAAGAAATACAAGAATGTGTGTGTGTGTGTGTGTGTGTGTGTGTGTGTGTGTGTGTGTGTGTGTGTGTGTGTGTGTGTGTGTCCATCATCCCCTGGGCCTGGCTCAGGTAATGTAGTGGAGAGGAGGGTAAGTCGTCCTGACGTGCACGTCTGGATCACAGAGGTTAGCTGAGCCGCCGCGGGCTACCATCCGTGTAAGTGCAACCACGTAGGTGTGTGTGTGTGTGTGTGTGTGTGTGCGTGTCAATGTCAGATGTGTGTCCCAGCAGCTCCCTGCATATAAAAACTGGCTTTAGACGATGAACGGAACATGACGTCCATTTTGTGTTGGACACGAGCGACGTCAACAAACACATGAAGCGTCTCTCTCTGACGACGTCGTTCACTATGTTCTAAAAATAGTTGCTTGGATGCCAGCTCCACTGTCGCTGCTTAAAAAAACAGATTTGCCGTTGGAGTAGCGATGGACGTTTGTGGTGAAAATACTTGTTGAGACATACAGTAGAACCTCCATTTACGAACTCCTTTTTGCGGAATTTTTGATTCACCAACTTTTATATCGGGTTTAGTATGGTTCCGTGTGTGTACTAGGGGTGTCTTGGTCATTTCACTACCAATATTCTACAACACAACGTTAAAACAACGTGCTTTTTGACCACGTTTATCCAATGTCAGGTTGTGACGTTGATTTGACCGTTGAAATTTGATCATTTCCCCAACTAATACTTTACAAAACAAATAAAAAGTTTAAAAAACATGTTTTTTGACGACTTTGAGTCAATGTTGGATTCTGACGTTGATTTGACAATTACATTTTGGCCATTTCCCAACCAATATTCTACAACACAAAAACAACGTTGAAACAACATGACCAGGCTTTCTGCTCCGCCGCTCCCAGTCTGTGGAACGCTCTCCCTGACCACCTGAGGGCACCACAGACTGTGGATGCTTTTAAAAAAGGCTTAAAAACCCTTCTTTTTAAAAAAGCCTTTTTTTTTTTTTTTTTTTAGATATATGCATACTAGTTCTAGCTTTTAGGCTGTTCTAGTTTTTATTTGTATTTATTTTTATTATCTTTTTATTTTCATTTTTTTTTAAATACACTGTATCACTTTGAGGTTGTTTACTCAATGTAAAGTGCTTTTTTTACAAATAAAATCTATTATTATTATTATTATTATTATTTTTGACCACGTTTAATCAATGTTGGATTCTGACGTTGATTTGACCGTTGAATTTTGGTCATTTCCCAACCAATATTCTACAACACAAATACAACATGACCAGGCTTTCTGCTCCGCCGCTCCCAGTCTGTGGAACGCTCTCCCTGACCACCTGAGGGCACCACAGACTGTGGATGCTTTTAAAAAAGGCTTAAAAACCCTTCTTTTTAAACAAGCCTTTTTTTTTTTTTAGATATATACATACTAATTCTAGCATATAGGCTGTTCTAGTTCCTATTTGTATTTATTTTTATTATCTTTTTATTTATTTATTTTTTTTAAATACACTGTAGCACTTTGAGGTTGTTTACTCAATGTAAAGTGCTTTTTTAACAAATACAATCTATTATTATTATTATTATTATTTTTGACCACGTTTAATCAATGTTGGGTTCTGACGTTGATTTGACCGTTGACTTTTGGTCATTTCCCAACCAATGTTCTACAACACAAAAACAATGTTGAAACAACATTTTTTTTTACGTTTAATCAATGTTGGGTTCTGACATTGATTTGACGATTGAATTTTGGCCATTTCCAACATTTGTTTTACGTTTAATCAATGTCAGGTTGTGACGTTGATTTGACCATTGAAATTTGATCATTTCCCCAACTAATATTTTACAACACAAATAAAAAGTTTAAAAAACATGTTTTTTGACAACTTTGAATCAATGTTGGGTTGTGAATTTGATTTGACCATTGACTTTTGGCAATTTCCCAGCCCATATTCTACAACACAAATACAACGTTGAAACAACATGACCGTGCTTTCTGCTCCGCCGCTCCCAGTCTGTGGAACGCTCCCCCTGACCACCTGAGGGCACCACAGACTGTGGATGCTTTTAAAAAAGGCTTAAAATCCCTTCTTTTTAAAAAAGACTTTTTTTTTGTTTTTAGATATATACATACTAGTTCTAGCTTTTAGGCTGTTCTATATTTAATTTTTTTTATTTTTATTATATTTTTATTTTAATTTTTTTAAAATACACAGTAGCACTTTGAGGTTGTTTACTCAATGTAAAGTGCTTTTTAACAAATACAATCTATTATTATTATTATTATTATTTTTGACCACGTTTAATCAATGTTGGATTCTGACGTTGATTTGACCGTTGAATTTTGGCCATTTCCAACGTTTGTTTTACGTTTAATCAATGTCAGGTTGTGACGTTGATTTGACCATTGAAATTTGATAATTTCCCCATCTAATATTTTACAACACAAATAAAAAGTTTAAAAAACATGTTTTTTGACGACATTGAATCAATGTTGGGTTGTGAATTTGATTTGACCATTGACTTTTGGCAATTTCCCAACCAATATTCTACAACAACATGACCGGGCTTTCAGCTCCGCCGCTCCCAGTCTGTGGAACGCTCTCCCTGACCACCTGAGGGCACCACAGACTGTGGATGGCTTAAAAACCCTTCATTTTTTTTTAGATATATGCATACCAGTTCTAGCTTTTAGGCTGTTTTAGTTTTTTTTTTTTTTAATTTTTATTATATTTTTATTTTTATTTTTTTTAATACACTGTAGCACTTTGAGGTTGTTTACTCAATTTAAAGTGCTTTTTAACAAATAAAATCTATTATTATTATTATTATTATTATTATTATTATTATTATTATTATTATTATTATTTTATTTTATTTTTTTTACCACGTTTTATCAATGTCGGGTTGTGACGTTGATTTCACCATTGAATTTTGGTCATTTCCCAACCAATATTCTACAACAGTGGTCCCCAACCACCGATTGGTACCGGGCCGCACAAGAAATTAATTTAATAAAAATAAATAAATAATATATATATATTTTTTTTAATTAAATCAACATAAAAAACACAATATATACATTATATATCAATATAGATCAATACAGTCTGCAGGGATACAGTCCGTAAGCACACATGATTGTATTTCTTTATGAAAAAAAAAAAAAAAAAAAAAAAAAACCTCTAAAAAAGGCTTAAAAACCCTTCTGTTTAAAAAAGCCTTTTTTTTTTTTTTTTTTTTTAGATATATGCATACTAGTTGTAGCTTTTAGGCTGTTCTAGATTTAATTTTTATTTATTTTTATTATCTTTTTATTTTTATTTTTTTTAAATACACTGTATCACTTTGAGGTTGTTTACTCAATGTAAAGTGTTTTTTTTTTAAACAAATACAATCTATTATTATTATTATTCATTTTGACCACGTTTAATCAATGTGGGGTTCTGACGTTGATTTGACCGTTGAATTTTGGTCATTTCCCAACCAATGTTCTCCAACACAAATGCAACTATTTTGCAACGTTGTTTCAAAGTCCATTTTAAAGGACATGCACGTATAATCAACGTTGTATCAATGTCTTGTTGCTGGTAATAAGTTGTGGTTCACCTAATTTGCTGAACGTAACGACGTCCTTGCCTGTACCCACCTCTGTTTGATACTCACGCAGCAGAAATAAATAATAGCACAGTGGACATAATTTCCGTGCGTATTCTGACCAATTTTCCAGAGGAAGAGTTCCATCGCGGGGTGTCCTAATTCCTTCGCACGGCTGCGCGTCGTTCTAACAAAGTGAGGACCGCTTGAATCTGCAAATGCAGACACAGACGGAAAGGGCGAGCAAATAACAGGTTCTAGCGGGTTCTCTTTCATTTGAGTGGCCCTCGTTCCATCGTTTGTCACCCCCCCCCGCCCCCACGCCCCCGCACCGCGTGCTGCCTCAGCCCTTTTTGCGTTCGCTCCATAATTTAAACTCCGCCGTGAAACGTGGCCAAAAATAGCTGGAGTATCATCTGCGCCGTATGCTAACACCCCGCAGCTGCCAACGGCCATTGTGGACGGGGGCGCCCTGGAATTACCCACAATGCATTCAATCTCCCTGGCACTTTTAGCCTCTCGTAATGACTCGAAAATGGTTTTTATTTCCAAAACTCCGCATGAAATGGTGGCAAATTTGGCTGACTATTTGTACATATTACCGCTGGTTTCCTCACTTGGCGATTGTTTGAGCTCGTTTGACTTTGCTTCCTGGCGACTGACGCAACATTTGCAGAACTTACGGAAGTATTAACGTGATAAAGTGTGGCGCTCCCGGCTGCCTTCTTCTCACGTTCTGCAATAATTGGCCATCTTATTTGGAAGAGGTAAGAACATTGCACTATGCACTTTTATATATTTGTTGTTTTATTGGCGAGTAATCAAAGCAGCTCCTTCGACTTCATATAAAATGTACCACAGTAGGTCTGATTGCCTCATACCTGTGAGAATCCTGTGTGTGACTTAAGCATTAAGGAGCGGGGGTTGCTTAATTTAACCAGGACCAGCTACAGTGCTATAGTAGTGCAAAAACTTCAATATCGAAACGTCTCAAAAACCACCTCATGAGAGTGCAAAATATTTTTTTTGCGATATTTGAGAGGTTTTTTGAAATATGGGTGTTGCCATTACCAGTTTGTGTATTGCGATATTTAGGTTTTGTGAAAAATGTGGTTGGACCAAAAATGTTTTACTTTTCTCCTGTTGAAAATCAGGAGCACTCTGGTCAATGTTTGCAAGCTTTTAACCACAGACTTAGTCACTGCTCGTCTGGCCTGACACGTACTCAGTGGCCTAGAGATGGGTAGGTTGTGAGTTCAAAACCCCGGCC
Organism: Entelurus aequoreus; assembly: GCF_033978785.1. Lineage (NCBI taxonomy): Eukaryota > Metazoa > Chordata > Actinopteri > Syngnathiformes > Syngnathidae > Entelurus > Entelurus aequoreus. Next base: position 7,117,038 of record NC_084732.1, on the reverse strand, counting down.
GAGTCATACCAAAGACTATAAACATGGGAGCCATTGCCTCCCTGCTTGGCATTCAGCATCAAGGGTTGGAATTGGGGGTTAAATCATGAAAAATGATTCCCGGGCGTGGCCGCCGCTGCTGCCCACTGCTCCCCTCACCTCCCAGGGGGTGATCAAGAGTGATGGGTCAAATGCAGAGGACACATTTCACCACACCTAGTGTACTTTAACTTTACTTCTAACTTTAAGGAGAAGGTATATATATATATATATATATATATATATATATATATATATATATATATATATATATATATATATATATATATATATATATATATATATATATATATATATATATATATATATATATATATTTATTTAGTTACTTTGCATGAAGCCCCCGGCCACATTTTTAAGCCCAATGCGGGGCCCCCCCAGTCAAGAAGATTGAACACCCCTCGCTCCAACTCCAACTCCCCTGTCTCGTTCCGGCTGCTGCTAATAAAGGCAACAGGTGATTACCGTATTTTTCGGACTATAAGTCGCAGTTTTTTTCATAGCTTGGCCGGGGGTGCGACTTATAAATGAATTTCCCCCAAAAATGCGACTTATATATGTTTTTTTCCTTCTTTATTATGCATTTTCGGCCGGTGCGACTTATACACCGAAAAATACGGTACTATCTATCTATCTATTCCCTTCTCTCAAGCGTAGATTTTCTCACGTTTGGTGCTCATAAACAGCTTCTGGGGAAACATAATACTGTTCGAACAGGGGACCTACTCAGCGGCCTAGTGGTTAGAGTGTCCGCCCTGAGATCGGTAGGTTGTGAGTTCAAACCCCGGCCGAGTCATACCAAAGACTATAAAAATGGGACCCGTTGCCTCCCTGCTTGGCACTCAGCATCAAAGGTTGGAATTGGGGGTTAAATCACGAAAAATGATTCCCGGGCGTGGCCGCTGCTGCTGCCCACTGCTCCCCTCACCTCCCAGGGGGTGATCAAGAGTGATGGGTCAAATGCAGAGGACAAATTTCACCACACCTAGTGTACTTTAACTTTACTTCTAACTTTAAGGAGAAGGTATATATATATATATATATATATATATATATATATATATATATATATATATATATATATATATATACATATATATATATATATATATATACATATATATATATATATATATATATATATATATATATATATATATATATATATATATATATATATATATATATATATATATATATATATATATATATATATATTATATATATATATATATATATATATATATATATATATATATTTACTTTGCATGAAGCCCCCGGCCACATTTTTAAGCCAAATGCGGGGCCCCCCCAGTCAAGAAGTTTGAACACCCCTCGCTCCAACTCCAACTCCAACTCCCCTGTCTCGTGCCGGCTGCTGCTAATAAAGGCGACAGGTGATTACCGTATTTTTCGGACTATAAGTCGCAGTTTTTTTCATAGTTTGGCCGGGGGTGCGACTTATAAATAAATTTCCTCCAAAAATGCGACTTATACTCCAGTGCGACTTATATGTTTTTTCCTTCTTTATTATGCATTTTCGGTTTGTGCGACTTATACTCCGAAAAATACGGTACTATCCATCTATCTACTCCCTTCTCTCAAGCATATATTTTCTCACGTTTGGTGCTCATAAACAGCTTCTGGGGAAACATAATACTGTTCGAACATCGTAAAAAACTCATTTTTGTCTAACAGGGGACCTACTCAGTGGCCTAGTGGTTAGAGTGTCCGCCCTGAGATCGGTAGGTTGTGAGTTCAAACCCCGGCCGAGTCATACCAAAGACTATAAAAATGGGACCTTTGACCTCCCTGCTTGGCACTCAGCATCAAGGGTTTGAATTGGGGGTTAAATCACGAAAAATGATTCCCGGGCGTGGCCGCTGCTGCTGCCCACTGCTCCCCTCACCTCCCAGGGGGTAAACAAGAGTGATGGGTCAAATGCAGAGGACAAATTTCACCACACCTAGTGTACTTTAACTTTACTTCTAACTTTAAGGAGAAGGTATATATATATATATATATATATATATATATATATATATATATATATATATATATATATATATATATATATATATATATATATATATATATATATATATATATATATATATATATATATATATATATATTTAGTTACTTTGCATGAAGCCCCCCGGCCACATTTTTAAGCCCAATGCGGGGCCCCCCCAGTCAAGAAGTTTGAACACCCCTCGCTCCAACTCCAACTCCAACGCCCCTGTCTCGTGCCGGCTGCTGCTAATAAAGGCGACAGGTGATTACCGTATTTTTCGGACTATAAGTCGCAGTTTTTTTCATAGTTTGGCCGGGGGTGCGACTTATAAATACATTTCCCCCCAAAAATGCGACTTTTACTCCAGTGCGACTTATATATGTTTTTTTCCTTCTTTATTATGCATTTTCGGCCGGTGTGACTTATACTCCGAAAAATACGGTACTAATCTATCTATCTATTCCCTTCTCTCAAGCGTAGATTTTCTCACAATTGGTGCTCATAAACAGCTTCTGGGAAAACATGATACTGTTCGAACATCGTAAAAACTCATTTTTGCCCAACAGGTGACCTTAATTGATTGAAATACAACCATCGACTTGGGGGGAAAAAAAGCATCTAGGTTGTTTTGAGCAGAACACGAGAGAAGAAGATAACGGTGAGCGTCCTCCTTATTGACACGTAGAGTGTCTTTTTCTAAAGATGCTGGATATCGATTCCCCGCGGACCAGCCTCTCTTTCAAAGCCAGCACCAGCGCCTGCGGCCACAAAGCAGAGAGCCCGATGCTATAAGGCAAGTCAGGGCCGTATCGATCCGAGACCACGAGTCCATTTTACGTGCATATCAAGACAAGAATATTCGGCCGCGAAGGACAACTAAAACCACCGCTCTGTCGGCTCAAAGACGCGGAACTGCAGGGCGCCCATTTGTGTTGAAGACGCTCGGCGACCTGCAACCGAAAAACCCATAAAGCAAGGGGCGAAAAAACAACAAGAGAGTTCTTATTGAAGACCCGCAGACAAGGTGGGATCAAACAACCACAAGAGACGCTGTGATTTAGTGCTGTGAAAAGCCATTACGACTCCATCTAAAGGTAATGACTTCTTTGGGCCTTCCAGCTGGTTCTACACAACAATAACACACACTCACACACCAGAGCCATCAAGTCTTTGTGGAGAACAGTGTGAGGTCCTGACATAGAGCCATCACCTCTCTTCAGGCCTTTTATATCCCCCAATCACGGCCCGGCAGACGATGGACTGGATTTAAAGTCTGCGAGCAAGGACAGACATCACAGCACCGAGCACATCCCGATACGCGCCCGTGACGGCATCCCACGTCAGGGAAACGGCAACATTTCGACAAAGAAACCACTTGTAATAATTGCAATGTTGGTATTTCATCAAGAGGAGGGCGTACGAGAAAATATGCTGAAGTGAAGTGAAGTGTGAAGTGAATTATATTTATATAGCGCTTTTCTCTAGTGACTCAAAGCGCTTTACATAGTGAAACCGAATGTCTAAGTTACATATTTATACCAGTGTGGGTGGCACACTCTTATCGATTCTCTTATCGATTCTCTTATTGATTCTCTTATCGATTCTCTTATCGATTCCACATAGGTTGTTGTGTATGGAAAAAAAACACAATATTTGGTTTAATAAAAGCTCACTTTTATTTTATAAGAAAAATAAAAAAATAAAAAATAAAAAAAATATTGACTGTTACCTACGGAGCCCTTAAAGGGAAATGGGATTTTTTTTTTTTTTTTAGACATGTATCTCGTGCGCACGAGAAAGTTTCTCGTGGCCACGAGAAACTTTTTATAAAAAAAAAAAAAAAAAAAAAAAATTATTATTATTATAATTTTTTTTTTTTTTTAATAAAAAGTTTCTCGTGGCCACGAGAAACTTTTTTGTGCGCACGAGAAACTTTTTATTAAAAAAAAATAAATAAATAAATAAAAAAATACATATATATATACACATATACAGGTATATATATATATATATATATATATATATATATATATATATATATATATATATATATATATATATATATATATATATATATATATATATATATATTTTTATAAAAAGTTTCTCGTGACCACGAGAAAATTTCTCATGCCACGAGATACTTTCTCGTGCGCACGAATCTCGTGGCCACGAGAAACTTTTTATTAAAAAATAAATAAATAAATAAATAAATAAATATTATTATTATTATATATATATATTTTTTAAATAAAAAGTTTCTCGTGGCCACGAGAAACTTTCTCGTGCGCACGAGATACATGTCTAAAAAAAAATAATTCCCATGTCCCTTTAGGGACATAGTTACCCCCCTAAAAAATATATATATATTGACTGTTGTTACCCAAAGTATATTGCTCCGGCCCGGCTGTGACCACGAGAAACTTTTTATAAAAAAAAATAAAAAAATATTATTATTATATATATATATATTTTTTTAATAAAAAGTTTCTCGTGGCCACGAGAAACTTTCTTGTGCGCACGAGAAACTTTTTATTAAATAAAAAAAAAAAAAAAAATAAAAAATAAAAAAAAAAAAAAAAAAAAAAAAATATATATATATATATATATATATATATATATATATATATATATATATATATATATATATATATATATATATATTTTTTTTTTAAATAAAAAGTTTCTCGTGCGCACGAGATTCATGTCTAAAAAAAAATAAATTCCCATGTCCCTTTAGGGACATAGTTACCCCCCTAAAAAAAAATTCAAAAAAATTAAAAAAATATATTGACTGTTGTTACCCAAAGTATATTAAGTGGGATTTTTCCCCTGCTCCGGCCCGGCTGCACCAAATGATAACATAAATACATTTAATAAAGTCAAATACAAATAAGGCAACAAGAGAAGTATCCTACACTTCTCTTTTGTAAAGTAAATCTGAACAGCCGATATGGGCATCTACATCAACTATATGATTTGCCTGAGAAGCTGGACAGGACAACAACAAAAAAAGTGGGATTTTTCAGAAAAACAAATATATACAGTAACACAAAAACAACCTGTGTCTGTGATCACTATAGGTGTATAAATATTAATATAGTGTTAAATAAAATCAGTCCCTTGGGCACAAAACTGAGAATAATACAGCTCTCCAAAAAGTGCACTTCTGCTGCTATTGGAACATACTAACTACACACACTATGACACTAAGAACACCGCAGTCATCAATCAACAATTCTTCCCCCCTTACATGAGAGCGAAGCCTGGCAATAATTGCATATTGCCTGTTCTGCCCTCACTATACGTGTTGAGGTTATACAGCTTGGCAGACAGCTAACAAACAATCCAAAGCAGATTAATCCATTTAGGCTCTTTTTTGTTGTTGATCTTGCTTTGTCTTTTCCTATCTTTACTTTTGTCTTGCACTGGACTGTTATTGTTATTTTTTTAAAAACTGAAATACACACAACGACAAATGTATAAGCTATGTGATTCAATTAACATACTGAAATGTAATACACAATATGTAAATATTAGCTTCACACAAATATACAGTACTATCATCAAACAAATACTTATGAGTGTTGAAACTATTTCGATGGTGGAACTACACGACTGGCGGCCATTTTAAGTCCTCAAAACATCCATTGAAACAGTGCACAAAAATCGTTTTTCAATAAACATCTTAGTATCAAACTTAAACACTTTCCACCTTAATATTGAGTTACATAAACAAGTTAAACAGTTTACTTACAGACTTATCTGTTCCAAGGCTTGTAGAAGCTCACACAACTTGTCTACTTCTCAACTGTCTCATGAACTGAACTGACTCGTCAACCCGGAAGTGCCCAAACTAATGACGCGTAGTATTTTCATATCGCCACAAGGTGTCAGTAAGAGTCTACAATCAAATGGGCATAACATTGCGTTCTACAGGGCATTTCCTGTGGGAAGGGATTCGTTCTCACAGATTCGAATAAAGAACCAACTCTTTTTCTTTACTATAGTGGTCTCGATAACGGGTACCGGTTCTCAAAAAGGGATTCGAGTCCGAGGACTCGGTTCTTTTCTTATCGAACAACCGGAAAAGCCGGTTTCGAGCATCAACCCTACCGAGAGTGCAGTCCATAGTGGATCCAACAAATAATATTGTGACAGTCCAGTCCATAGTGGATCTAGCATAATTATGTGAGAGTCCAGTCCATAGTGGATCTAGCATAATATTGTGAGAGTCCATTCCATAGTGGATCCAACAAAGAATATTGTGACAGCCCAGTCCATAGTGGATCTAGTATAATATTGTGAGAGTCCAGTCCATAGTGGATCTAACATAATAGTGTGAGAGTCCAGTCCATAGTGGATCTAACATAATAGTGAGAGTCCAGTCCATAGTGGATCTAACATAATATTGTGAGAGTCCAGTTCATAGTGGATCTAACATAATAGCGTGAGAGTCCAGTCCATAGTGGATCTAACATAATATTGTGACAGCCCAGTCCATAGTGGATCTAACATAATAGCGTGAGAGTCCAGTCCATAGTGGATCTAGCATAATATTGTGAGAGTCCAGTCCATAGAGGATCTAACATAATAGTGTGAGAGTTCAGTCCATAGTGGATCTAACATAATAGTGAGAGTCCAGTCCATAGTGGATCTAACATAATAGTGTGAGAGTCCAGTCCATAGTGGATCTAACATAATAGTGAGAGTCCAGTCTATAGTGGATCTGACATAACAGTGAGAGTCCAGTCCATAGTGGATCTAACATAATAGTGAGAGTCCAGTCCATAGTGGATCTAACATAATAGTGAGAGTCCAGTCCATAGTGGATCTAACATAATAGTGTGAGTCCAGTCCATAGTGGATCTAACATAATAGTGAGAGTCCAGTCCATAGTGGATCTAACATAATAGTGTGAGGGTCCAGTCCATAGTGGATCTAACATAATATTGTGAGAGTCCAGTCCATAGTGGATCTAGCATAATATTGTGAGAGTCCAGTCCATAGTGGATCTAGCATAATATTGTGAGAGTCCAGTCCATAGTGGATCCAACAAATAATATTGTGACAGTTCAGTCCATAGTGGATCTAGCATAATATTGTGAGAGTCCAGTCCATAGTGGATCTAACATAATAGCGTGAGAGTCCAGTCCATAGTGGATCTAACATAATAGTGTGAGAGTCCAGTCCATAGTGGATCTAACATAATAGTGTGAGAGTCCAGTCCATAGTGGATCTAACATAATAGTGAGAGTCCAGTCCATAGTGGATCTAACATAATAGTGAGAGTCCAGTCCTTAGTGGATCTAACATAATAGTGAGAGTCCAGTCCATAGTGGATCTAACATAATATTGTGACAGTCCAGTCCATAGTGGATCTAACATAATAGCGTGAGAGTCCAGTCCATAGTGGATCTAACATAATAGTGTGACAGTCCAGTCCATAGTGGATCTAACATAATAGCGTGAGAGTCCAGTCCATAGTGGATCTAACATAATAGTGAGAGTCCAGTCCATAGTGGATCTAACATAATAGTGAGAGTCCAGTCCATAGTGGATCTAACATAATAGTGAGAGTCCAGTCCATAGTGGATCTAACATAATATTGTGACAGTCCAGTCCATAGTGGATCTAACATAATAGCGTGAGAGTCCAGTCCATAGTGGATCTAACATAATAGTGTGAGAGTCCAGTCCATAGTGGATCTAACATAATAGTGTGAGAGTCCAGTCCATAGTGGATCTAACATAATAGTGTGAGAGTCCAGTCCATAGTGGATCTAACATAATGGGGAAATTATTTTATCTTCCGGGGTTTAATTTACTAAAATGCTTAATTGAAAGGCATAGACACCACACAGATGTCCGATTTTTTTTCCAGAAACGATTGCTGTTATGACGCTAATACGATTTTTTTGTTTTGTTTTAGTTAAATAATATAACTGAGGTACCACAGCTGTAACCTAACGGAATAAAAATAAACATCTTTGTTTGACTTAAAGCAGTAAAACAAAATCTATGTTTAGCATTATGATGGATCAGGTCTTCTACATTTCAATTGTGCTTTATTTATGAAGATCCCCACTCAAACAGTGTGGTTATTGTCTTACATTACTTGTCATTAAGTGGAAACATAACGTCAGGAGTGGACTAAAAGTCGAAGCATACATCATTTTGACCCTTTGATGAGTTACTGTACGTATATAGATTGTTATAATGTTTTTAATCAGTTCCTATCAACTCTGCTTTGCCCCCATCTGGATTCGTCAAAGCCGTAAAGACGACCATCTGGCTTGTCAGGTTCCGTCAGCGCCGCCTCTCACCGCATGCCAGCTGCTAATTGGCTGCAACACCAGACGTGGCCAACCTTCTTCCACCCAGGGCCGCGTCATTATTATTATCGTTATGACATAACGAGTGCGGTATCAAAATGTTGCCTCAACTCTTGCAGTACCGCGATACTAATAAATCATATTCGGTACTATACCCCCTCTAAAAAGTACCGGTCCAAAACACCCACGCCCCTCCGTCGTCGTCACATCGCGACATTGCTGGTTTTACGAGCAGAGGAGCATGTTCGGCAGCGCACACACACACGGAGTACTTACAAGCAGACACAGTGTGTAGACAGAAAAGGGAGAACGGACGCATTTTGGCTTAAAAACTAACGATAAAGGTGAAGTTATAACACTGAAACGCCCTCAGGAAGAGGTGCTATAAGACATGACTAGCTAGCTAGCAGCTTAAACTCCATCCGCAGTCTGCAGTGTTGTAGCTACCTCTAAATCACTAATCCTCGCCTCCATGGCGACAAATAAAGTATGTTTCTTACAAGTTTCGTCCCTGCAGGACGAGGAATAGCTAAACATGCTTCACTACACGCCGTAGCTCACCGGCGTCACAATGTAAACAAACGCAATTGGTGGATCTACACTTAATATCCACTGTAATGATACCAAGTACAGGAGCGTATCTACTATGATTACGTCAGTATTTTTTAGCATCACAAACTCTTTTTTCAATCAGCACTCAGCGCACCTGTGGTTGATGATCTCCCTGGGCTTCTGAAGCCAGTGCAGACCTGCGTTCCGGGCCAGAAGGTAATCTTCTGTTCGCGTACAGTAAGCCACGTCATGCTCTATGCTCGCTCTATGCTCTCCGTATTCAGCTGTGCGCCTCACTCCCCTGGCTCGCCCTCTGGACTCTGACTGCCTCCCTCGATCCTCGACCCCCTCGCCTTGGACACGGACCTCAGGACGCCTCTCTCCAGCATCACGGACCTCCCCTCCCGCTTGGATCACGGATCTATGAGCCTGCCCTGCCCCTTTTGGACTTGCCCCTCGCTCAACATTTATGGTAACACTCAACAGTTAATTCATACACACACACACACACACACACACACTCACACACACACACACACACACACACACACACACACACACACACACACACACACACACACACATACTTTGGATTCGTCACACTCCATTTCCTTGTTGATTAATATTATTATTGTTTGTTATTATACATACAAGTATATATATATATATATATATATATATATATATATATATATATATATATATATATATATATATATATATATATATATATATATATATATATATATATGTAAAATAGATCATAGAGTTTAACTCATACTTGCCAACCCTCCCGATTTTCCCGGGAGACTCCCGAATTAAAGCGCCCCTCCAAAAAATCTCCCGGGGCAACAATTCTCCCGAATTTCTCCCGATTTCCAGCCGGACAACAATATTGGGGGCGTGCCTTTAGGCACTGCCTTTAAGATCCTCTACAACGCCCGCTTTTCCTCCATACAAACAGCGTGCCGGCCTAGTCACACAATATATACGGCTTTTACACACACATGAGTGAATGCAAGGCATACTTGGTCAACAGCCATACAGGTCACACTGAGGGTTGACCGTATAAACAACTTCAACACTGTTACAAATATGCGTCCACACTGTGAACCCACACCAAACAAGAATGACAAACACATTTCGGGAGAACATCCGCACCGTAACACAACGTAAACACAACAGAACAAATACCCAGAACCCCTTGCAGCACTAACTCTTCCGGGACGCTACAATATACACACCCCCGCTACCACCAAACCCAGCCCCACCCCATCTCCCGAATTCGGAGGTCTCAAGGTTGTCAGGTATGGTTTAACTACGTCCCATTGTGGTCTGTGCCGTTTACTCCCCCCTGTACATAATTAATTTTAAAAAAGCGGAACCTTTACTGCGATGTGGCCCTCAATGAAAATGAGTTCGACACTCCTGATCTACATCAACGATATTAATTGCCTGAGTGGCTGGACAGGACATGTTTAAATTTTCTTTTTAAATATAAAAATGTATAGATTTTTAAAAATTGATTAAGAATCGCTATTAATCTGAAAATATTTGTATTTATTTATTTTTTTACACCCTCACTGATTCGGTGATATGATCCTCATATTGTACTGTATGTCCCAAGAAACACATTAAAGGGAAATATTGAGGCCGTCCATCAAGTCGTGTCCACCTTTTCTGTTCTTTTAAGTCAGGCAGTGATTGACACACCAAACAGAGGAAACAAAGCTACAACATCCTTTATTACCGCCAATTCTCCTTAGGACTCTGGTACAAGTCCACAACAAACGCAACCGCCTCCGTCCACGTAAACATGTTCCGATACGACGACGGGATCTCAGTGCGACGATGAAGACGCGTGGTTTTTCTTCCGTGTTCCTCATCATTCTAACTCCCGTCCGCGTCCGCCCAGTGCGCCTCGCGGTGTGACATTCCCGTGACGCCTCATTACCTCGTGAGGCTCATCCTTGATTGGAGCCGTCTTGGAGCCAATGCAATAATTGCCACCTCCTAAATAATTACAGCCAAGAGTTTCTTCTTGGCGAGGTATAAAGTAAATGAACTAATCCCGTAATGTAGGCCATTACGGCTAATGCTACTTCACACTACGCTTACGATATGAAATAAAAGAACACTCTGGCTCGCTATGGGGTGACATCGTGTGTCATTAAAAGAGACACAAGTAGAGGTAACAACATGGGAGACGTACTTAATGCAGAGCTGGTGCTACTGGAGCTGGCATGCATAGCAGTTAGCTGACCAGGTCTTGAAGCTAGCATTGTCCTTGAGACACAAACGGTGGTAGAAGTTGTCCTACAAATTCTACCAAATAAGACATTGCGAAAAATCGGTTTGAATACAGAACCGTGTTGAATCAAGAATCGACTCTGAATCGAATCGTCACCCCAGGAATCGTATGGAATCGTTAGGTGACCAAAGATTCCCACGAGTTAGCAAAGAAGTGGTTTTAAAATGTGGCCAAACCAGATCCTGAAAATGTGGATGATGGCAGTGCTTCCTTTCTAAGTTAGCTTACAGGCTAGCAACGGCTATTGTTAGCTAACCAGGTCTTGAAGCTAGCATTGTCCTTGAGGCACAAACGGTGGTAGAAGTTGTAGTACAAATCCTACCAAATAAAACATTGCGAAAAATCGGTTTGAATCGAGAATTGATTCTGAATCGAATCGTCACCCCAGGAATTGTATGGAATCGTTCATTCATTCTTCATGAAGGGGCCAAAAACCTGTGAAGGTCATTAGCCCACTCCAACTTTAATTAGCAGTTAGCAAACCTCATTACGCCAATAATATTTTAGGCTAATGCTTTAGGTAACTTTTATACAGTGAAAGTGACATTAAGAAGACTAGTTAGTAGGGGTGCACAAAAAAAAAATCAATTCACATCCGAATTCACAAAAATCGATAAAAAATTAATAATATTAATAATATATTTATCTATTTTTAAAAAGACGTTTTTATGCCAATTCCATTGACCTAGAATTTGTTTTTCTAAACTGTAACCTGTTTTGAAAAAGTTTCTATGTAATTATGCTACCAAATAAAACATTGCGAAAAATCAGTTTGAATCGAGAATCGTGTTGAATCAAGAATCGATTCTGAATCGAATCGTCACCCCAGGAATCGTATGGAATCGTTAGGTGACCAAATATTCCCACGAGTTAGCAAAGAAGTGGTTTTAAAATGTGGCCAAACCAGATCCTGAAAATGTGGATGATGGCAGTGCTTCCTTTCTAAGTTAGCTTACAGGCTAGCAACGGCTATTGTTAGCTAACCAGGTCTTGAAGCTAGCATTGTCCTTGAGGCACAAACGGTGGTAAAAGTTGTCCTACAAATTCTACCAAATAAGACATTGCGAAAAATCGGTTTGAATAGAGAATCGTGTTCAATCAAAAATCGATTCTTAATCGAATCGTCACCCCAGGAATCGTATGCAATCGTTAGGTGACCAAAGATTCCCTTGAGTTAGCAAAGAAGTGGTTTTAAAATGTGGCCAAACCAGATCCTGAAATTGTGGATGATGGTAGTGCTTCCTTTCTAAGTTAGCTTACAGGCTAGCAACGGCTATTGTTAGCTAACCAGGTCTTGAAGCTAGCATTGTCCTTGAGGCACAAACGGTGGTAGAAGTTGTCGTACAAATTCTACCAAATAAGACATTGCGAAAAATCGGTTTGAATAGGGAATCATGTTGAATCAAGAATCGATTCTGAATCGAATCGTCACCACAGGAATCGTATGGAATCGTTAGGTGACCAAAGATTCCCACGAGTTAGCAAAGAAGTGGTTTTAAAATTTGGCCAAACCAGATCCTGAAAATGTGGATGATGGCAGTGCTTCCTTTCTAAGTTAGCTTACAGGCTAGCAACGCCTATTGTTAGCTAACCAGGTCTTGAAGCTAGCATTGTTCTTGAGGCACAAACGGTGGTAGAAGTTGTCCTACAAATTCTACCAAATAAGACATTGCGAAAAATCGGTTTGAATACAGAACCGTGTTGAATCAAGAATCGATTCTGAATCGAATGGTCACCCCAGGAATCGTATGCAATCGTTAGGTGACCAAAGATTCCCTCGAGTTAGCAAAGAAGTGGTTTTAAAATGTGGCCAAACCAGATCCTGAAATTGTGGATGATGGCAGTGCTTCCTTTCTAAGTTAGCTTACAGGCTAGCAACGGCTATTGTTAGCTAACCAGGTCTTGAAGCTAGCATTGTCCTTGAGACACAAACGGTGGTAGAAGTTGTCGAACAAATCCTACCAAATAAAACATTGCGAAAGATCGGTTTGAATAGAGAATCGTGTTGAATCAAGAATCAATTCTGAATCGAATCGTCACCCCAGGAATCGTTCATTCATTCTTTATAAAGGGGCCAAAAACCCGTGAATGTCATTAGCCCACTCCAACTTTAATTAGCTGTTAGCAAACCTCTTTACGCCAATAATATTTTAGGCTAATGCTTTAGGTAACTTTTATACAGTGAAAGTGACATTAAGAAGACTAGTTAGTAGGGGTGCACAAAACAAATCAATTCACATCCGAATTCACAAAAATCAATAAAAAAATAATAATATTAATAATATATTTATCTATTTTTAAAAAGACGTTTTTATGGCAATTCCATTGACCTAGAATTTGTTTTTCTAAACTGTAACCTGTTTTGAAAAAGTTTCTATGTAATTATGCTACCAAATAAAACATTGCGAAAAATCGGTTTGAATAGAGAATTGTGTTGAATCAAGAATCGATTCTGAATCGAATCGTCACCCCAGGAATCGTATGGAATCGTTAGGTGACCAAATATGCACACTCGTTGGCAAAGAAGTGGTTTTAAAATTTGGCCAAACCAGATCCTGAAAATGTGGATGATGGCAGTGCTTCATTTCTAAGTTAGCTTACTAGCTAGCAATGGCTATTGTTAGCTAACCGGGTCTTGAAGCTAGCATTGTCCTTGAGGCACAAACGGTGGTCAAAGTTGTCATACAACATGGCAAAAATAGACCATTTGAAGAATACAATTGACTGATCTTGCCAGGCTACCTAACTAACACGCTGCCGTTGCTTATAACTCACTTATTCCCTTTGCTACATCATGCTAGTCCGCTAATCAAGGAGCTAACTTCAACTGTAAGACAACATTGATAATGGAGGCTACAGTTTGAGGTAGCAAACTTGACCATTCATTCTTTATAAAGGGGCTAAAAACCCGCAAAGGTCATTAGCCCACTCCAACTCTAATTAGCAGTTAGCGTACCTCATTACGGCAATAATATTTTAGGCTAATGCTTTAGTTAACTTTTATACATTGGAAGTGACAATAAGAAGACTAGTTAGTAGGGGTGCACAAAAAAAATAAATTCACATCAGAATTCACATCAGAATTTTCAAAAATCGATTAAAAAAAAATTATATTAATAATATGTTTATATATATTTTTTTGTAAAAATAATCTAGTTTTTAAAAATAAATTTGTATGCCAATTCCATTAAATTTTTCTAAACTGTAACCTTTTTTGAAAAAGTTTCTATATAATTATGCTACCAAATAAAACATTGCGAAAAATCGGTTTGAATCGAGAATCGTGTTCAATCAAGAATCAATGCTGAATCGAATCGTCACTCCAGGAATCGTATGGAATCGTTCATTCATTCTTTACAAAGGGGCCAAAAACCTGCGAAGGTCATTAGCCCACTCCAACTTTCATTAGCAGTTAGCATACCTCATTACGCCAATAATATTTTAGGCTAATGCTTTAGGTAACTTTTAGACATTGGAAGTGACAATAAGAAGACTAGCTAGTAAAACAAAAAAATCATTTCAAATCCGAATCAAAATGGACTCAGAATTTTCAAAAATCGATTAGAAAATAAAAAATATTAAGAATATATTTTTATATACTATTTTTGTAATAAGAATATGTTTTTAAAAATACGTTTTTCGACCAACTCCACTTAACTAGAATGAGCTTTTCTAAACTGTAACCGGTTTTGAAAAAGTTTCTTTAGAATTATTCTACCAAAAATTTTGAATCAAATCGTCACCCCAGGAATCATATCGAATCGTTAGGTGACCCACGATTCACACTAGTTGGCAAAGAAGTGGTTTTAAAATTTGGCCAAACCAGATCCTGAAAATGTGGATTCCTTTCTAAGTTAGCTTACTAGCTAGCAACTGCTATTGTTTAATTACCTTTTAAAGACAACATAGTTGTATTATTTAAACATTGATCAGGGATAACAATAACAGGCTAGTGAGGTAAACAGCTGGCTAGCTAGCCCTTAGAGACGTAAAATATAACATAGGAGGCTAACTCAGCTATTCAAACACGATTAAAAAAAACAAGGCTTCTAGACTAGTTAGCTCATTTTGATGGGCTCAAATAACTAGCTTAAATTCAGTTAGCGGACAAGGGTTCATTGACGGTGACATATTCTGTTTCGTTAGCTAACAAGGAAGTGAAGCTAATTGGCAGCTGAATGTACAAACGCGACCTTTCGTTAACAGACACGTGGCGCTGGATGCTACCAAGCTAGTTAGCTAACCGTGAGTCTTTCCAAACCCCGCTAATAAGCAACCGCTAGAAGCCATTAGCGGCCGTCAGCGGGACGTGCCTAAAAGCAACGCAGGTGCTAGCTTGAGTGTGACTAATAGAGAAATCTAACCCTCGCTGTCGCCCGACAAAATGGCACAGCGACGTCTTAGTAACACCGGAGAGACAAATTGGCATCACAAGCGTCACAAAAAGCCAAACAATCTCACTGAAGCGAGTCCCCGGGCGTGATGGACAGCTCGCAGTCCGCTAATTAATTCAGCCTCTCGGTTGGCGCCGCCTGCAGATAGCCGACAGTCAACAGATGAGGTGTTTGCACAACGCGCTGACCTCATTCCAGCACACGCCGCCCTTCAATACGCAGCCGCCGCCACCGTCCATATGCAGGCGGGAAAATAACATGCCACACAAACGCTGTCGCAGTAGCGCTTGCTCCTTATTGTCCTCCCGGAGGGGGAAACAGAAACATTACGCGTCCAAATGAGAGCTCCCGGTGGTTTTGCAGGGGGAAAAAATGAGAAGAAAACACTCTCTGAGCGAGCGGACTCACCTTTCATTCCGAATTTGGAGCGTCGCCCGTACTTGTTGATGAGGACGAAAAGGACGAGGAGGAGGACGCAGGCGAAGCCCGCCAAGCCCACGGCGATGGAAACCTGCGCCAAGGACGAGGAGCGTGGTCAGGATGAGGGGGAAAAATATGAATTTTTAGGTCTACTATATGCTATTTATTAGCAAGAAATGAGGGAGGAATCTTAAGCAGGCTTCGCTACACATCTTGAAATTAATGATATATTCAGGATGACACTCTGGCATAGTCATTACATAAGAACATTCAGGATAAATGATATCAGACACACTGGTGTCCATATAATAATAATAATAATACTCATAATAATAATAATAATAATAATATTAATAATAATACTGGCGGGAATTAAAATAATGAATATATGACAGTAATATTTATTAAAAAATAAATCAATAAATTCAGGATATATGACATCAGACATGGTGTCCATGTAATAATAATAATAACAATAATATACATCAATGGTAATAATAATAATAATAATAACAACAACAACAACAACAATACCGGAATTAAAATGAGGAATAAATGATAGCAGACACAGTGGTGTCCATGTAATAATAATAATAATAATAATAAAATTAATAATAATAGTAATAATGATAACAATAATACTGGAATCAAAATGATGAATACATGATATCATACACAGTGGTATCCATGTAATAATAATAATAATAATAATAATAATAATAATAATAATACTGATATTAAAATAAGGAATAAAGGATAGCAGACACAGTGGTGTCCATGTAATAATAATAATGATAATAATAATAATAATAATAATAATTATTATTATTATTACTATTATAATAATACTGGCGGGGATTAAAATAAGGAATATATTATATCAGACACAGTGATATTTATTACAAAATAAATCAATAAATTCAGGATATGTGATATCAGACATGGTGTCCATGTAATAATAATAATAACAATAACAATAATATATATTAATGGTAATAATAATAATAACAACAATACCAAAATTAAAATGAGGAATAAATTATATCAGACACAGTGATATTTCATACAAAAATAAATCACTGATTTCAGGATAAATGATATCGGACACAGTGGTGTCCATGTAATAATAATAATAATAATAATAATAATAACAAAAGTAATAATAATAATGGTAATAATAATAACAATAATACTGGAATCAAAATTATGAATACATGATATCATACACAGTGGTATCCATGTAATAATAATAATAATAATAATAATAATAATACTGAAATTAAAATAAGGAATAAATAATAGCAGACACAGTGGTGTCCATGTAATAATAATAATAATAATAATAATAATAATAATAATAATAATAATAATACTGGAATTAAAATAAGGAATAAAGGATAGTAGACACAGTGGTGTCCATGTAAGAATAATAATAGTAGACTAATAATATTAATAATAATATTACTTGAATTAAAATGAATAATAAATGATATCAGAAAGTGCAGCTCTTCTTCAATATACTTATTGAACATGCTTGTATATTTCATAAACTGGTCATATTAATAAATCAAGTATTGAAATGCGAACAATATCTGGCATTGTGCCTGCATAAAAATCTTCTTTGTCATTCTCCTTGAAACTGCCGCCTAAAATGATAAGCAACTGCAGCATTTCTTTCTTTATTTTATTTTTTTTACACTTTTCTGAACTGCGGCCATTTTTTCCCCCCCTCTCCCTCTTAGTCCAAGAAGCCGTCATGGCTATTAAGGGCTACTTCCACTCACACCAGCGTCATAGCAGTAAAAACACAAGGTGTGATTAATAATATGAACAATGGCCGCCGACTGCTCCCCGGCCACTTCCATCGCTCACACGCCAGCCAGGATGGAAATCAGCCATGTTCCGGTTATTACATCTTTGTGAGTTCCCGCTAAAAAAAGACCAATTATTCCCAGCCGTCCGAGGCCAAAATGTTTAATCATCTAATATTATATATATATATATATATATATATATATATATATATATATATATATATATATATATATATATATATATATATATATATATATATATATATATATATATATATATATATATATATATATATATATATATATATATATATATATATACATACATACATACATACATACATACATACATACATACATACATACATACATACATACATACATACATACATACATACATACATATATATATATATATATATATATATATATATATATATATATATATATATATATATATATATATATATATATATATATATATATATATGTGTCT
Organism: Entelurus aequoreus; assembly: GCF_033978785.1. Taxonomy (NCBI): domain Eukaryota; kingdom Metazoa; phylum Chordata; class Actinopteri; order Syngnathiformes; family Syngnathidae; genus Entelurus; species Entelurus aequoreus. The sequence continues at coordinate 7,098,661 of NC_084732.1, read as the reverse complement.
TAATTGGATTATCCAAAAAAAAATAGTGCTCGATACCGTGGTAGAGCGTAATATGTATGTGTGGGAAAAAATCACAAGACTATTTCATCTCTACAGGCCTGTTTCATGAGGGTTTCCTCAATCATCAGGAGAAAAAAATCTCCTGATGATTGAGGAAACCCTCATGAAACAGGCCTGTAGAGATGAAATAGTCTTGTGATTTTTTCCCACACATACATATACGTATATATATATATATATATATATATATATATATATATATATATATATATATATATATATATATATATATATATATATATATATATATATATATATATATATATATATACTTTAAATAATTTTTTAAAATTCATCACACAGTGCAGTAATAAAGATGGTCGTCATTGGCAACTACACAACTTTATTTTGATAGGCTAGAATAGCAACACCAACCGCATGACGGCAATAAAAAATATTAATTGGCAGAGCCATGGAGCAGATATGTGGACATTTTGCTTCCAAATATCTCGGGTTTTCTTTCGTGAAGCACAGCACAGATCGGCTCTGTCCCAAAAATTGTTTCTGCAAAAACTGAAATGTAAACAAGATGAAAGATTTAAGTCCAAATCATATCATGCACCGCCGTATTGCCTCGAAACTACACTAACACGTTTTTCACAATACCAAAACTCGGAATTGAATAAATAATGGAAAACAGTAATCAGATTAATGATTTTTTTAATACATTATAATTCATGTATTCTTTATTCATTTACAGATTTTTCACTCGTATATAGGCTATACTACAAATGTATCGTTTATTTCCTTTCAGGAAATAGTACATACAGTAGAGGTGTGTGAATATTTGGGCACGAAACGATTCGATCCGATCACGATTCAGAATCGATTCTCGATTCAACAAGTTGCTCCCGTCAAACCGATTCTAGCAATGTAGTATTTGGTATGATTATTATAATTCAACTTTACCAAAACAGGTTACAAGTTAGAATAGATACTTTTTGGTGCATGGAGATAGCCTAAAAGCATTTTAAAAAACCAACAAAAAAAAACAAAAAAACCCAAATGTAACAATATATATATATATATATATATATACATTGTTACATTTGTAAAATAAAAAATAACAAATGTAACAATATATATATATATATATATATATATATATATATATATATATATATATATATATATATATATATATATATATATATATATATATATATATATATATATATATATATATATATATATATATATAGTTACATTTGTTTTTTTTTATTAATTTTTTTTTATTTTTTTTATATGCTTTTAGGCTATCTCCATGCAACAAAAAGTATATCTTCTAACTTGTAACCTGTTTTAGTAAAGTTTAATGATAATAATCATACCAAATACTACATTGCGAGAATCGGTTTGACGGGAGAATCTTGTTGAATCGAGAATCGATTCTGAATCGTGATCGGATCGAATCGTTTTGTGCCCAAATATTCACACACCTCTACTGTATGTACTATTTCCTGAAAGGAAATAAACAATACATTTGTAGTATAGCCTATATATAAATAAATTTAAAAAAAAATATATATGTATATATATATATATATATATATATATATATATATATATATATATATATATATATATATATATATATATATATATATATATATATATATATATATATATATACATATACATATATATATATATACATATATATATATATATATATATATATATATATATATATATATATATATATATATATATACATATATATATACATATATATATATATATATATATACATATATATACATATATATATATATATATATATATATATTCATATATATCTATATATATATATATATATATATATATATATATATATATATATATATATATATATATATATATATATATATATATATATATATATATATATATTAAGACTTTTCAAGTAATTTTGATAGTAGGCTAATATAGCTAATATAGACACTTACATCATGTGTTGCCTTCATTATAACACTTATATAAGACTTTTGAAGTCATTTTGATAGTAGGCTCATGTAGCTAATATAGACACTTACATCATGTGTTGCCTTCAGTATAACACTTATATAAGACTTTTAAAGTCATTTTGATAGTAGGCTCATGTAGCTAATATAGACACTTACATCATGTGTTGCCTTCAGTATAACACTTATATAAGACTTTTAAAGTCATTTTGATAGTAGGCTCATGTAGCTAATATAGACACTTACATCATGTGTTGTCTTCATTATAACACTTATATAAGACCTTTAAAGTAATTTTGATAGTAGGCTGATATAGCTAATATAGACACTTACATCATGTGTTGCCTTCATTATAACACTTATATAAGACTTTTGAAGTCATTTTGATAGTAGGCTAATGTAGCTAATATAGACACTTACATCATTTGTTGCCTTCATTATAACACTTATATAAGACTTTTAAAGTCATTTTGATAGTAGGCTACTATATGTGTTTGTGTTGGTGTGTGTGTGTGTGTGTGTGTGTGTGTGTGTGTGTGTGTGTGTGTGTGTGCGATGCGCCTCACGCTTTGTGTCCACACGCATTACAAACACCTCAAGGCCGCCATTTTGACAGGCGCTAAACGAGTCCGGGGGCAACGTCTTCCGCGGCTGTTTTAATTAGCATCATTCAGGAACGAAGACGAGGAAGGAAAAAAAAAACTCACCCCGAACGTGTCCTCGTCCGGGCGGCCCGAATCCGAGTCGGTCGGCGCCGAGGGGACTGGAAGACATAAAAAGAAGAAGGAGCGGTGAGAATGGAGTTGGTGGTGAAGTTGGATGGCGGCATGCAGGGAAACTACCGGAACTCATTCCTAACAAGCATAAGCAAAAAGTTGTGTTTAATGACATGAAATATGAATAATGATGTTAATAATAATAATAATAGATTTTATTTGTAAAAAAGCACTTTACATTGAGTAAACAACCTCAAAGTGCTACAGTGTATTAAAAAAATAAAAATAAAACGATAATAAAAAAATAAAATAAATAAAACTAGAACAGCCAAATAGCTAAAATTAGTATGCATATATCTAAAAAAAAAAAATATTTTTTTAAAAAGAAGGGTTTTTAAGCCTTTTTTTAAAGCATCCACAGTCTGTGGTGCCCTCAGGTGGTCAGGGAGAGCACTCCGCAGACTGGGAGCAGACGGCTGTAGAACACCAACTATTGGTGACGTGCGATACCACCGATTTTCTTTCCGATCTAATACCGAGCAAAATTCAATACTGACACTTTGTGCAAATTTACCCAAATGTGTCTGGTAAAATTAAAAAAGTAGTGTATTTTAAAAATTGCTGCTTCATTATTTTTCACAATTTTTCCATGACTTCTTCTGTTTTGTTTGAGGTTGTCAATATTGCCACAAGTGGTGGGAAAGTGTATTACTACTTATTTTTGGTTAAGAAACACGGATTTAGACAAGATCGCAATGATTTAGTTACTTTACGCTGTGATATTGATAATTATATACATTATCTAAAATAGCTAAAGCATCAAAATAATCGATATTTTGATTTGAGATTCGGTATCAAAACATAAGGAACTGGTATCGATATTTCAGATACATCACTACCAACTCTACCCAGACTGACTACGAGTAAAATTCATTACCGACACTTTATACAAAATACAAAAAGTAGTGTATTTTAAGTGTTGTTGCTTCACAATTTTCCCAAATTTTTGCGCTAAAGAAACTTCTCCACGACTTTAGACTTATTCTGTTTGTTTGAGGTTGTCAATACTGCCACAAGTGGTGGGAAAGTGTATTACTACTTATTTTGGCAGCTCTCTAAGGGGCCCTATGGTTAAGAAACACTGATTTAGACAAGATCGCAATGATTTAGTGCGATTCTGATAATTATATTCATTATTTAAAATAACTTAAGCATGAAAAAAAATCTATATTTTGATTTGAGAATCGGTATTAAAACATAAGGAACTGGTATCGATATTTCAGATACATCACTACCAACTCTACCCAGACTGACTCTGAGTAAAATTCAATACTGACACTTTATGCAAAATAAAAAAAGTAGTGTATTTTAAGTATTGCTGCTTCACAATTTTTCATAATTTTTGCGCTAAAAAATATTCTCCATGACTTTAGACTTCCTCTGTTTGTTTGAGGTTGTCAATACTGCCACAAGTGGTGGTAAAAGGTATCACTACTTATTTGGACAGCTCTCTAAGGTTAAGAAACACTGATTTAGACAAGATTGCTATGATTTAGTTACTTTACGCTGTGATACTAACAATTATATACATGATCTAAAATAGCTAAAGCGTCAAAATAATCGATATTTTGATTTGAGAAACGGTATTAAAATCTAAGTAACTGGTATCGGTATTTCAGCATCGATCCGCACATCACTATCAACTACGAGTAAAATTCAATACTGACACTTTGTGCAGATTTACCTAATGTGTCCGGTAACATTCTAAAAGTAGTGTATTTTAAGTATTGCTGCTTCACAATTTTTCATAATTTTTGCGCTAAAAAATATTCTCCATGACTTTAGACTTCCTCTGTTTGTTTGAGGTTGTCAATACTGCCACAAGTGGTGGGAAAGTGTATTACTACTTATTTTGGCAGCTCTCTAAGGGGCCCTATGGTTACGAAACACTGATTTAGACAAGATCGCAATGATTTAGTTACTTTACGCTGTGTTTCTGGTAATTATATACATTATGTAAAATAGCTAAAGCGTCAAAATAATCGATATTTTGATTTGAGAATCTGCATTAAAACATAACGAACTGGTATCGGTATTTCAGCATCGATCTGCACATCACTGGCAACTCTGAGTAAAATTCATTACTGACACTTTGTGCAAATTTAACTAATAAGTCCGGTAAAAATCAAAAAGTAGTGTATTTTAAGTATTTCTGCTTCGTAATTTTTCATAATTTTTGCGCTAAAAAATCTTCTCCGTGACTTTAGACGTCTTCTATTTGTTTGAGGTTGTCAATACTGCCACAAGTGGTGGTAAAAGGTATTACTACTTATTCTGACAGCTCTCTTAGGTTTAAAAACACTGATTTAGACAAAATCGCAATGATTTAGTGTGATTCTGATAATTATATACATAATCTAAAATAGCTAAAGCATCAAAATAATCCATATTTTTATTTGATAATCGGTATCAAAACATAAGGAACTGGTATCGATATTTCAGCTACCTCACGAGCAACTCTACCCAGACTGAGCAGCAGGGTATTCAACGAGCAACACGGCCCTGGAGTGATGTCAAACTGGCCCCAGAAGGAGTGTCTAAAGTGCAGCCGGGGGCCATTAACCGCCTGCAGCTATTCTTTCACTAACAGCCAAAAGAAGAAGTGCACAAAATACCAGCAAACGAGCATAACAGTAGCAAGAAAACCTTCAATTGTTGATGATATCCCAACTACCAACTGCTGTGCCGTAAATATACATACAAACTGGCATTTGCGCAGTTTCAAGTCTCATTTAGTTATTTTTTTGAATTAATGATGAGGGAAACTTTGTGGCTGCTTTGGTACGGACATTCATCTCATAAAAAAAAGGAAGACATTTTCATATTTAATATGCAAATCTGTGCGGTGAACTGTCCGAACACCACCTCAGTGGGTACACATTTGAACTATAAACACAAAGCAAATATGGAGATTCACTAAAATGTTTATGGTTGCAGTCATAGTCACTTCTTTAGCGATGAAAAGTGACAAAACTGCACTTCAACTGCTTCGATTCCAGTAACAAAGTAGGTGTTCTAAAACGGCAAACATGGGTAATCACAGGGAAAGCGCGGATGGCAAGCAAGGTAAGAAGTGGGATACTGGTGATTAGGGATGCACACGAAAATCGTACACCAGGGGTGTCCAAACTTTTTCCGCTGAGGGCCGCTCACTGAAAAATCAAAGCACGCGGGGGGCCATTTTGATATTTTTTCATTTTCAAGGTTAGAAGGTTAAAAAGGTTAGGTTAAAAGGTTAAAAATAAGTCATATATTTTTTTTTTTAATTAAACGCTTGAATCTCTAATTCAACGTCAGGTGAATATATATATATATATATATATATATATATATATATATATATATACATATATATATAAATATATATATATATATATATATATATATATATATATATATATATATATATATATATATATATATATATATATATATATAAATATATATATATATATATATATATATATATATATATATATATACATGCAGTATATATATACATATATATATATATTTATACATATATATATACATATATATATATATTTATACATATATATATATATATATATATATATATATATATATATATATATATATATATATATACATATATATATATTTATACATATATATATATATATATATATATATATATATATATATATATATATATATATATATATATATATATATATATATATATATATATATATATATATATATATATATATATATATATATATATATATATATATATATATATATATATATATATATATATATATATGTCTTAATTAGATTATCCAAAAAAATTGTGCTCGATACCGTGGTAGAGCGTAATATGTATGTGTGGGAAAAAAATCACAAGACTATTTCATCTCTACAGGCCTGTTTCATGAGGGGTTTCCTCAATCCTATATATATATATATATACATACACATATATATATATATATATATACATGCAGTATATATATACATATATATATATATTTATACATATATATATATATATATATATATATATATATATATATGTATATATATACATATATATATATATATATATACATATATATATATTTATACATATATATATATATATATATATATATATATATATATATATATATATATATACATATATATATATATATATATATATATATGTCTTAATTAGATTATCCAAAAAAATAGTGCTCGATACCGTGGTAGAGCGTAATATGTATGTGTGGGAAAAAAATCACAAGACTATTTAATCTCTACAGGCCTGTTTCATGAGGGGTTTCCTCAATCCTGAGGATTGAGGAAACCCCTCATGAAACAGGCCTGAGGATATTGAGGAAACCCCTCAGGAAACAGGCCTGTAGAGATGAAATAGTCTTGTGATTTTTTTCCCACACATACATATATATATATATATATATATATATATATATATATATATATATATATATATATATATATATATATATATATATATATATATATATATATATATATATATATATATATATATATATATATATTTTTTTTTTTTAGATTAATTTTTATTTATTTATGTATTTACTTTAACCCTATTTTTGGGGGTAAAAATACAAAAAATACAATATTTTTCCCAAAAAGATTTTCAAAGTGGAATATTTGATGGGAAGTAATTGGATCCCTAAATAGGTCAATAATCCATAGCAAAATTGATTTTAAATTATTATTACTTTTTTTTTTTTTTTAGCAAAGACAGGTGTTTTTAATTCCACTAAAATTCTTGGGGATCTAAAAGTGCTCCACTCATAAAAAGTTCATGCTTTTTTTTTCTTTTTTTTTTTAAATTCAACACTTAAATCTCTATATCAGCTTCAGATAATCTATAGTGAAATTAGTTTAGTATATTTATAATAACAACCGATATAATAATTAGTATACTTAGCATTAGTATATAATTAGTATGTATTTTTTAAAATAATTTTTTGTTTGTTGTATTTATGTCCTTTTTGTCCTTGAATCAGTCAATAATTCATAGCAACATTGATTTTGATTCATTATTTTTTGAGAAATTATTTTAAAAAATGGTGTTATTAGAGTCAATGATGCAAGTTTTTCTCGTTGCATTTCACATATTTGCTCTTTTATTCTACTTTTTAAATGTTTTTTTAAACATTTTTTTAGTATTTTTTGGAATGATGTGCCGCGGGCCGGTAAAACATTAGCTGCGGGCCACACTTTGGACACCCCTGTCGTACACGGTACCATTATCATTCCCACGATTGTTACCGTTATCTTTACCATAATTACCGCGTTGTTGCGTTACGGCGATTGATACTGTCATTGTCTTCCTCATTATGCCTTCTCCAAGTCCACAAAGCACATGTAGACTGGTTGGGCAAACTCCCATGAACCCTCAAGGACCCTGCCGAGAGTATAGACCTGTTACCATTATAGCTGTACCACTATTGTTATCATCACAAATGTTGCAGGTACCAGTATCATTTTAATGTCACTGTTATTTTTGACTATTGTTGTTGCACATGCACAATTCTTCACATCTGAAATAAGTGGGAAGAAGCAAAGCAAAAACCAAAAACGACCAGATGGGGCAATTCCTGAAGGAATTGCGTGTGAATGCGCCAATGCTGAAGTTGAACTGAAATCCTGGATTTTTGATTTTTTTTTTAGAATTGTTGAAGTAGAGCACTCAATTCCCAAAACAGGCTGAATATTTTGAAGTTGGAACAGTTTGAATCAGATGGAAAATGTGGGAGTTGTGGAACTTTGAAGAATGTCCCATTGATTTTAATGGGAATTTCCCCAAAATTTGGCAATTTTGGGATAAAGCGCGATTTATTTTGGAAAATGGTTAAAAAACTTGAATGGTCTGAATGAGTTGAAATGGTTGGTGTTGGAATTTTTCAAATCGGTCGAGAAATGTTGAAGTAGTAACATGTTGAATTGAGAAATTACATTACGGAATTCCTGGAATTTTGGGAAAATCTGGAATTTTGTTTTAACTTGGAAACAGGAGAGTTTGAATTTCCAGAATGGTGGAATGTGTTGAAGGTGGAATAGTTTGAATCGGTTGAGAAATGTTGAAGTAGTAACATGTTGAATTGACAAATTACATTACGGAATTCATGGAATTTCGGGAAAATCGGGAATTTTTGTAGTTCAAAAAACAACTTACTTTTTTGTCCTGATTAAGAGGAATGGTTTGGTGGGGAAATGTTTGAAATGCGTTGAAAATGTGGAAAGAGTATTCGCCAGAAAAAAGGGTGGAAATAGGGCTTTGGAAAACCAGAAATTCTAGAAAATCCTGGAATTTTTTTGAACTTGGAAAAATGAGAGTTTCCCCCTTCAAAATGTGTTAAAGGTGGAATGGTTTGAATCGGTTGAGAAATGTTGAAGTAGTAACATGTTGAATTGAGAAGTGATATTACGGAATTCCTGGAATTTCGGGAAAATCTAGAATTTTTCCATTTCAAAAAACAACTTAGTTTTTGTTCCTGATTTAGAGGAATGTTTTGGCGGTAAAATGTTTGAAATGCGTTGAAAAATGTGGAAAGAGTAGTCGCCAGAAAAAAGGGTGGAAATAGGGCTTTGGAAAACCAGAAATTATGGAAAATCCTGGAATTTTTTTTAACTTGGAAAAATGAGAGTGTGAATTTCCAGGATGGTGGAATGTGTTGAAGGTGGAATGGTTTGAATCGGTTGAGAAATGTTGAAGTAGTAACATGTTGAATTGAGAAGTGATATTACGGAATTCCTAAAATTTCGGGAAAATCAGGAATTTTTCCAGTTCAAAAAACAACTTGGTTTTTTGTCCTGATTAAGAGAAATGTTTTGGCGGTAAAGTGTTTGAAATGCGTTGAAAAATGTGGAAAGAGTAGTCGCCAGAGAAAAGGGTGGAAATGGCTTTGGAAAACCAGGAATTCTGGAAAATCCTGGAATTTTTTTGAACTTGGAAAAATGAGAGTTTGAATTTCCAGGATGGTGGAATGTGTTGAAGGTGGAATGGTTTGAATCGGTTGAGAAATGTTGAAGTAGTAACATGTTGAATTGAGAAATTATATTACGGAATTCCTAGAATTTCGGGAAAATCTGGAATTTTTCCAGTTCAAAAAATAACTTAGTTTTTTTTCCTGATTAAGAGGAATGTTTTGGTGGGAAAATGTTTGAAATGCGTTGAAAATGTGGAAAGAGTATTCGCCAGAAAAAAGGGTGTAAATAGGGCTTCGGAAAACCAGGAATCCTGGAAAATCCTGAAATTTTTTTGAACTTGGAAAAATGAGAGTTTCCACCTTCAAAATGTGTTAAAGGTGGAAAGATTTGAATCGGTTGAGAAATGTTGAAGTAGTAACATGTTGAATTGACAAATTACATTACAGAATTCCTGGAATTTCGGGAAAATCAGGAATTTTTCCAGTTCAAATAACAACTTACTTTTTTGTCCTGATTAAGAGGAATGGTTTGGTGGGGAAATGTTTGAAATGCGTTGAAAATGTGGAAAGAGTATTCGCCAGAAAAAAGGGTGTAAATAGGGCTTCGGAAAACCAGGAATCCTGGAAAATCCTGGAATTTTTTTTAACTTGGAAAAATGAGAGTTTCCACCTTCAAAATGTGTTAAAGGTGGAAAGATTTGAATCGGTTGAGAAATGTTGAAGTAGTAACATGTTGAATTGACAAATTACATTACAGAATTTCTGGAATTTCGGGAAAATCAGGAATTTTTCCAGTTCAAATAACAACTTACTTTTTTGTCCTGATTAAGAGGAATGGTTTGGTGGGGAAATGTTTGAAATGCGTTGAAAATGTGGAAAGAGTATTCGCCAGAAAAAAGGGTGTAAATAGGGCTTCGGAAAACCAGGAATCCTGGAAAATCCTGGAATTTTTTGGAATTTGGAAAAATGAGAATTCCCACTTTCAAAATGTGTTGAAGGTGGAATGGTTTGAATCGGTTGAGAAATGTTGAAGTAGTAACATGTTGAATTGAGAAGTGATATTACGGAATTCCTGGAATTTCGGGAAAATCTGGAATTTTTCCAGTTCAAAAAACAACTTAGTTTTTGTTCCTGATTTAGAGGAATGTTTTGGCGGTAAAATGTTTGAAATGTGTTGAAAAATGTGGAAAGAGTAGTCGCCAGAAAAAAGGGTGGAAAAAGGGCTTTGGAAAACCAGGAATTCTGGAAAATCCTGGAATTTTTTTTAACTTTGAAAAATGAGAGTTTGAATTTACAGGATAGTAGAATGTGTTGAAGGTGGAATGGTTTGAATCGGTTGAGAAATGTTGAAATAGTAACATGTTGAATTGAAAAATGATATTACGGAATTCCTGGAATTTTGGGAAAATCTGGAATTTTTCCATTTCAAAAAACAACTTATTTTTTGTCCTGATTAAGAGGAATGTTTTGGCGGTAAAATGTTTGAAATGCGTTGAAAAATGTGGAAAGAGTAGTCGCCAGAAAAAAGGGTGGGAATAGGGCTTTGGAAAACCAGGAATTCTAGAAAATCCTGGAATTTTTTTTAACTTGGAAACAGAAGAGTTTGAATTTCCAGGATGGTGGAATGTGTTGAAGGTGGAATGGTTTGAATCGGTTGAGAAATGTTGAAGTAGTAACATGTTGAATTGAGAAATTATATTACGGAATTCCTGGAATTTCGGAAAAATCGTGAAATTTTCCAGTTCAAAAAACAACTTAGTTTTTTGTCCTGATTAAGGGGAATATTTTGGCGGTAAAATGTTTGAAATGCGTTGAAAATGTGGAAAGAGTAGTCGCCAGAAAAAAGGGTGGAAATAGGGCTTTGGAAAACCAGGAATTCTGGAAAATCCTGGAATTTTTTTTAACTTGGAAAAATTAGAGTTTGAATTTCCAGGATGGTGGAGTGTGTTGAAGGTGGAATGGTTTGAATCGGTTGAGAAATTTTGAAGTAGTAACATGTTGAATTGAGAAACGATATTACGGAATTCCTGGAATTTCGGAAAAATCGGGAAATTTTCCAGTTCAAAAAACAACTTAGTTTTTTTTCCTGATTAAGGGGAATATTTTGGCGGTAAAATGTTTGAAATGCGTTGAAAATGTGGAAAGAGAAGTCGCCAGAAAAAAGGGTGGAAATAGGGCTTTGGAAAACCAGGAATTCTGGAAAATCCTGGAATTTTTTTGAACTTGGAAAAATGAGAGTTTGAATTTCCAGGATGGTGGAGTGTGTTGAAGGTATAATGGTTCGAATCGGTTGAAAAATGTGGAAATGGTGGAAGTTTGAAACATGGCCAATTCATTTTGAATGGGAAAAATGTCCCGGAAAACCTGGAATTCTGGGAAATTTGGGAATGTTTTTACTTTGTCAAGGGACAACCTTCAAACTGTTCAGCCTATTTGGGTATCGCAGGCTTTTCCCTTGACAAATTCCAAAAATTACAAGATTTCCCAGAATTCCAGGTTTTCCGGGACATTTTTGCCATTCAAAATGAATTGCCTATTTTTAAAACTTCCACCATTTCCACATTTTCCAATTGATTCAAACCAATCCACCTTCAACATATTCCAATCATCCTGGAAAATCAAACTATGTTTTTTTCAAGTTCAAAAAATTTCCAGGAATTCCCAGAATTCTCTTTTTTTCAAACCCTTTTTTGACCCTTTTTTCTGGTGACTACTCCTTCCACATTTTCAAACCACTCCAACCGTTCCACCGTCAACACATCCCTCAGGAAAAAAACAAAGTTGTTTTTTGAAATGGAAAAATTCCCGGTTTTCCAGAAATTCCTGGAATTCCTCAATACCATTTTTTTAAAATGTTACTACCTCAACATTTCACGACCGATTTGAAAAATTCCAACCCCAACCATCATTAAGAACATTCAAGTCTTTTAACATTTTACACACAATTCCCGCTTTTCCCAAAATTCCCAAATTTCCATGAAATTCCCCATTTCAACAGGATATTTTTCAAAGTTACACAATTCCCACATTTTCTATCCGATTCAAACCATTCCAACTTCAAACTGTTCAGTCTATTTGGGAATCGTAGGTTTTTCCTTGAAAAATTCAAAAAAATTCCCAAATTTCCCAGAATTCCAGGTTTTTTAGGACATTTTTCCCACTCAAATTGAAATGGCTATTTTTAAAACTTCCACCATTTCCACATTTTCCAACTGATTCAAACCAATCCACCTTCAACATATTCCAATCATCCTGGAAAATCTAACTATTTTTTTTTCAAGTTCAAAACAATTCCAGGAATTCCCAGAATTACTACTTCAACATTTCTCGACTGATTTAAAACACCAACCATCATAAAGAACATTCAAGTCTTTTAACATTTTACAAAAAATTCCCGCTTTTCCTGAAATTCCCAAATTTCCATGAAATTTCCATTTCAATGGGTATTTTTCAAAGTTCCACAATTCCCACATTTTTCATCCGATTCAAACCGTTCCATATCCAAAATATTCAGCCTGCTCAAATTTTTTTTTTTAAATCCAGGATTTCCAAGAATTCCCAGTTTTCAGGGACAATTTCCCCATTCAATATTAAATTCAAACTATCATTTTTCCAAGTTAAAAAAAAATTCCATGATTTTCCAGAATTCCTGCTTTTCCAGTTTCCTATTTCCACCCTTTTTTCTGGCGACTACTCCTTCCACATTTTTCAACTCACTTCAACTGTTCCACTGTCAAATCATTCCTCTTAATCAGGACAAAAAATTCCTGGTTTTCCCAAAATCCCAGGAATTCTGTAATACCATTTCCATATTTACTACTTCAACATTTTTCAACCGATTTGAAAAATTCTAACACCAACCATATCAACTCATTCAGACCATTCAATTTTTTAACCATTTTCAAAAAAATTCCAGATTTTCCAGAAATTCCCTAATACCATTTACTACTTTAACATTTCTTGACCAATTTAAACAATTCCAACACCTACCAATTCAGCTCATTCAGGGCATTCATGCTCCTAATCATTTTTCCAAAAAATCCCGCTTTTCCCCAAATTTCCAGGAAGTTCCCATTGAAATGAACGGGACATTTTTCCAAGTTGCACAATTACCACATTTTCCATCCGATTCAAACCGTTCCAACTCCAAAATATTCAGCCTACTCAAAATAAAATAAAATAAATCCCGGATTTCCAAAAATTCCCAGTTTTCAGGGACATTTTCCCCATTCAAAATTAAATTAAAACTGTCATTTTTTCCAAGTTAAAAATGTTTTCATGATTTTCCAGAATTCCTGCTTTTCCAGTTTCCTATTTCCACCCTTTGTTTTGGCAACTACTCCTTCCACATTTTTCAACCCACTTCAACTGTTCCACCGTCAAATCATTCCTCTTAATCAGGACAAATAATTCCCGGTTTTCCCGAAATTCCAGGAATTCTGTAATACCATTTCTCAATTCAACATATTACTACTTCAACATTTCTCAAACGATTTGAAAAATTCTAACACCAACCATTTCAACTCATTCAGACCATTCAAATGTTTTACCATTTTCAAAAAAAATTCCAGATTTTCCCGAAGTTCTCTAATACCATTTACTACTTTAACATTTCTTGACCGATTTAAACAATTCCAACACCTACCAATTCAGCTCATTCAGGGCATTCATGCTCCTAATCATTGAAAAAATCCCGCTTTTCCCAAAATTTCCAGGAAGTTCCTATTGAAATGAACGGGACATTTTTCCAAGTTGCACAATTACCACATTTTTCATCCGATTCAAACCGTTCCAACTCCAAAATATTCAGCCTACTCAAAATAAAATAAAATAAATCCCGGATTTCCAAGAATTCCCAGTTTTCAGGGACATTTTCCCCTTTCAAAATGAAATTAAAACGTCATTTTTTCCAAGTTAAAAATGTTTTCATGATTTTCCAGAATTCCTGCTTTTCCAGTTTCCTATTTCCACCCTTTTTTCTGGCGACTACTCCTTCCACATTTTTCAACCCACTTCAACTGTTGCACCGTCAAATAATTTGTCTTATTCAGGACAAATAATTCCCGGTTTTACCGAAATTCCAGGAATTCTGTAATACCATTTCTCAAATCAACATGTTACTACTTCAACATTTCTCGACTGATTTGAAATAACCTAACACCAACCATATCAACTCATTCAGACCATTCAATTTTTTTTTACCATTTTCAAAAAAATTCCAGATTTTCCAGAAATTCCCTAATACCATTGACTACTTTAACATTTCTTGACCGATCAAAACAATTCCAACACCAACCAATTCAGGTCATTCAGGGCATTCATGCTCCTAATAATTTTTCCCAAAAATCCCGCTTTTCCCAAAATTTCCAGGAAGTTCCCATTGAAATGAACGAGACATTTTTCCAAGTTGCACAATTACCACATTTTTCATCCGATTCAAACCGTTACAACTCCAAAATATTCAGCCTACTCAAAATAAAATAAAATGAATCCCGGATTTCCAAGAATTCCCAGTTTTCAGGGACATTTTCCCCTTTCAAAATTAAATTCAAACTATCATTTTTCCAAGTGCAAAACAATTCCATGATTTTCCAGAATTCCTGCTTTTCCAGAGCACTATTTCCACCCTTTTTTTCCGTGGCAACTACTCCTTCCACATTTTTCAACCCACTTCAACTGTTCCACCATCAAATCATTCCTCTTAATCAGGACAAAAAATTCCCGTTTTCCCGAAATTCCAGGAATTCTGTATTACCATTTCTCAATTTAACATGTTACTACTTCAACATTTCTCGACCGATTTTAAAAATTCTAACACCAACCATTTCAACTCATTCAGACCATTCAAATGTTTTACCATTTTCACAAAAAATTCCAGATTTTCCCGAACTTCCCTAATACTATTTACTACTTTAACATTTCTTGACCGATCTAAACAATTCCAACACCTACCAATTCAGCTCATTCAGGGCATTCATGCACCTAATAATTTTTCCAAAAAAAATCCCGCTTTTCCCAAAATTTCCAGGAAGTTCCCATTGAAATGAACAGGACATTTTTCCAAGTTGCACAATTACCACATTTTTCCACCTATTCAAACCATTCCAACATCAACATTCCACTCATCCTGGACAATCAAACTAACACTTTCCCAAGTTCCAAACCAAATTCCGGTTTTCCTGGAAATTCAAACTCTTCCACATTCAAACCATTCCAACATACAAACTATTCTTACATTCATACTACATTCTGTCAGCATTTCAGTTCAACTCCAGCATTGGAGCCTTCACACGCATTTCCTTCAGGAATTCCCTCATGTAGTTGCACGTAAAGTTCAAACTGTCATGTTTGTAAAGATGTAGGGAAGGAAGGAAGGAAGGAAGGAAGGAAGGAAGGACAGTAAGGACTCCAACATGGTGCAAGGCAGCACTTGGCAGTGAAGTGTTTAATGAACTGAGCACCTCTCAGCTGCACCTCCAGTCGGCACTAAATAAACGACAGAATGTCACACATAAATATATATATATATATATATATATATATATATATATATATATATATATATATATATATAGTCATCCTCCATATTACCATCATCTTCTACTATCTACTCGGCAGCCTGTCAGTCTCCTCTCCGCCTCAACTCCCTCGCTATAATCTTTCTCATTACTGAACACTGCTTGCCTCTTCCTCAACGCCTTCAATGTCTTCAACGTCTCCCCCGGCCTCCGCAGTCATCCTCCCCTCATGAGCCACCGACCCTGCACCACCGACCCTGCACCACCGACCCTGCACCACCGACCCTGCACCACCGACCCTGCACCACCGACTATGCACCACCGACCCTACACCACCGACCCTGCACCACCGACCGTGCACCACCGCGCACGTCAAGGTCGCACGCTTTGTTTAGGCCTGATACATGGTCTTGTATATACAGTACTACTCCTATTATATTACAGTACTACTACTTTGTTTAGGCCTGATACATGGTCTTGTATATACAGTACTACTACTACTATATTACAGTACTACTACTTTGTTTAGGCCTAATACATGGTCTTGTATATACAGTACTACTCCTATTATATTACAGTACTACTACTTTGTTTAGGCGTGATACATGGTCTTTAAAACCACAATACTACTACTACTAGTACTAGATTACAGTACTACTACTTTGTTTAGGCTAGATACATGGTCTTTAAAACCACAATACTACTACTACTAGTACTAGATTACAGTACTACTACTTTGTTTAGGCTAGATACATGGTCTTTAAAACCACAATACTACTACTACTACTACTACTACTAGTACTATATTACAGTACTACTACTTTGTTTAGGCGTGGTGCATGGTCTTGTATATACAGTACTACTACTATTTAATTACAGTAGTACTACTTTGTTTAGGCATGACGCATAGTCTTTAAAACCACAATACTACCACTATTATATTACAGTAGTACTACTTTGTTTAGGCTAGATACATGGTCTTTAGGAACATAATACTACTACTATTATATTTCAGTACTATACTTTGTTTAGGCCAGACACATGGTATCTAGGACCATAATACTACTACTACTTCTATATTACAGTACTGCTACTTTGTTTAGGCTATATACATGGTCTTTAGGACCATAATACTACTACTACTACTAGTACTACTACTGTTATATTACAGTAATACTACTTTGTTTAGACTAGATACATGGTCTTTAGGACCACAATACTACTACTACTACTAGTACTACTACTATTATATTACAGTAATACTACTTTGTTTAGACTAGATACATGGTCTTTAGGACCACAATACTACTACTACTAGTAGTACTACTACTATTATATTACAGTAATACTACTTTGTTTAGACTAGATACATGGTCTTTAGGACCACAATACTACTACTACTACTAGTACTACTACTATTATATTACAGTAATACTACTTTGTTTAGACTAGATACATGGTCTTTAGGACCACAATACTACTACTACTACTAGTACTACTACTATTATATTACAGTAATACTACTTTGTTTAGACTAGATACATGGTCTTTAAGACCACAATACTACTACTACTACTATTACTACTACTATTATATTACAGTACTACTACTTTGTTTAGGCTAGATACATGGTCTTTAGGAACATAACACTACTACTGTTTTATTACAGTACGACTATTTTGTTTAGGCTAGATACATGGTCTTTAGGACCACAATACTACTATTACTAGTACTACTACTATTATATTACAGTACTACTACTTGTTTTAGGCTAGATACATGGTCTTTAGGACCACAATACTACTACTATTTTATTACAGTACTACTATTTTGTTTAGGCTAGATATATGGTCTTTAAAACCACAATACTACTACTATTATATTGCAATACTAATACTTTGTTTAGGCCAGATACATGGTCTTTAGGAACACAATACTAGTACTAATACTATTATATTACAGTACTACTACTTTGTTTAGGCTAGATACATGGTCTTTGGGAACATAATACTACTACTATTATATTACAGTACTGCTACTTTGTTTAGGCTAGATACATGGTCTTTAGGAACACAATGCTACTACTATTACTACTACTACTATATTACAGTACTGCTACTTTGTTTAGGCTAGAGATATGGTCTTTAGGACCTCAATACTACTACTAGTACTACTACTTTGTTTAGGCTAGATACATGATCTTTAGGAACATAATACTACTACTATTATATTACAGTACTACTACTTTGTTTAGGCTAGATACATGGTCTTTAGGGCCACAATACTACTACTACTAGTACTACTACTATTATATTACAGTACTGCTACTTTGTTTAGGCCAGATACATGGTCTTTAGGACCATAATACTACTACTAGTACTACTACTACTATATTACATTACTGCTACTTTGTTTAGGCTAGATACATGGTCTTTAGGACCTCAAAAATAGTATTACTACTATTTTATTACAGTACTACTACTATGTTTAGGCTAGCAACATGGTCTTTAGGAACACCAAATATTAACATTGCTGTATGTTTACTTTTGACCCAGCAGATTTGCTGACATTTTCAGTAGACCTAAAAGCAGCAAACTTCATGAATGTTTTTATGTGCTCCAATCACTCTATCACGAAAGAATACGAGTTGTAGAAATGATTGGAAACTCAAGACAGCCATGACATTAAGTTCTTTACAAGCGTATGTAAACTTTTGACCACGACTGTACGTGAAAATATGGACTCCAGGACAATTTAAGCTACAAAAAAAAAAGACAACAAACAGACAAAAACAGCACCTTTGAGCAAAGTACGACAAACTACGACGACTCACTAAAGCAGGGGTGTCCAAACTTTTTCCACTGAGGGCCACGCACGCAAAAAATTTAAGCATGCGGGGGCCATTTTGAGATTTTTCATTTTCAAACCTTAACAAAATATATGGATTTTTTTTTTTAACCTTTAGGGCTCCCGGGGACCATAAAGGGTCTCAGTCATTAAACTGTTAAAAATAAGTCAAATTATTATTATTATTTTTAATTTAACGCTTACAGTAAATCTCTATATCAACTTGAAGTTGATATAAAGTAAAAAAAAAAAGGTTTTCTGTCAAAAATAACTTTGTTTTTTATAGTAAAACCGAAATATGCATTTTTTAGTAATTAGAGCCTTAAAAGATCAATAATGCAGGACGCCATTGATTTTAATTATCTAATATTTTTGAGTAATCACAGAGAAAAGTTCAATAAAATCCTACTAAATATATTTGGGATCCAAAAGGTCCCCCACTCATAAAATGATACATTTTTATTATTTTTTTTTTTACTTTTAACACTGTCGATTTTACGTTTGAACTATTATTTTGTTTGTTTTATGCTCTTTTGTCAAATAAAACTTTGATGTTTTTATATGGCAACCACACAATATATGCAATATTTTTTTTCCACATAAAACATTTTAAAGTGATATTTTTTAAGTAATAATTCATTAGAACATACATTTTTAGTCTTTTTAGCCGGCCGCTATTTAAGCGGCAGCCGGCCTCCAGGGTCCCAACTCCCCCCTCCTCTGTTGTGAGTTGTTGTGATTACCGTCATTTCCGGACTATAAGCCGCTACTTTTCCCCCTCGTTCTGGTCCCTGCGGCTTATACAAGGGTGCGGCTTATATACGGCCTGTTCTTCTCCGACACCGACGAAGAGGATTTCGGTGGTTTCAGTACGCAGGAGGAAGACGATGACACAATGATTAAAGACTGACTTTTCATATACCGGTAGGCTGGTTATTTTGATAACGTACAGGCGAGCACTTTGTATTACTTTGCACCGTTGTATTATTTGTACTCTGCACGAATGCTGTTCGCCATGTCAAAGATGTGAACGATTGATTGAATGATTGAAAGATTTATTGTTAATAAATGGGACGCTTTGCGTTCCCAAACAGTCATCTCTGTCCCGACAATCCCCTCCGTGGTAGCAGGAACCCCTATATACTACGCTAATTACACATCAAAACCCTGCGGCTTATAGTCGGGTGCGGCTTATATATGGAGCAATCTGTATTTTCCCCTAAATTTAGCTGGTGCGGCTTATAGTCAGGTGCGGCTTATAGTCCGGAAATTACGGTACATGTACCATGTTTATGTGTGCCACGCTTTGTGAGGTTTTTTCTTCGGACTCAGTCTGGACCACTCCTGAGGGTCCAGCCTCAGACTGATATTTTTTTTACTCTTCCCCCTTTCCCAATGTCACCTTTTTCCCACCTTTTTAAGGAGCGCTGTAAGTGGCCGATCCGTTGGCGGTCCCGTCTTGTCCCCCTGTAACGTACACTACCGTTCAAAAGTTTGGGGTCACATTGAAATGTCCTTATTTTTGAAGGAAAAGCACTGTACTTTTCAATGAAGATAACTTTAACCTAGTCTTAACTTTAAAGAAATACACTCTATACATTGCTAATGTGGTAAATGACTATTCTAGCTGCAAATGTCTGGTTTTTGGTGCAATATCTACATAGGTGTATAGAGGCCCATTTCCAGCAACTATCACTCCAGTGTTCTAATGGTACAATGTGTTTGCTCATTGGCTCAGAAGGCTAATTGATGATTAGAAAACCCTTGTGCAATCATCTTCACACATCTGGAAACAGTTTAGCTTGTTACAGAAGCTACAAAACTGACCTTCCTTTGAGCAGATTGAGTTTCTGGAGCATCACATTTGTGGGGTCAATTAAACGCTCAAAATGGCCAGAAAAAGAGAACTTTCCTCTGACACTCGACAGTCTATTGTTGTTCTTAGAAATGAAGGCTATTCTACAAAATTGTTTGGGTGGTAGTGTATATAAACATATATATGTCTATATATACATAAATATCTGCATATGTATATATATATATATATATATATATATATATATATATATATATATATATATATATATATATATATATAATATATATATATATATATATATATATATATATATATATATATATATATATATATATATATATATATATATATATATATATATATATATATATATATATATATATATATATATATATATATATATATACACTTCAAAAGTTTGGGGTCACATTGAAATGTCCTTATTTTTGAAGGAAAAGCACTGTACTTTTCAATGAAGATAACTTTAAACTAGTTTAGCTCATTACAGAAGCTACAAAACTGACCATCCTTTGAGCAGATTGAGTTTCTGGAGCATCACATTTGTGGGGTCAATCAAACGCTCAAAATGGCCAGAAAAAAAGAGAACTTTCCTCTGAAACTCGACAGTCTATTCTCGTTCTTAGAAATGAAGGCTATTCCACAAAATTGTTTGGGTGACCCCAAACTTTTGAACGGTAGTGTATGTCTGCTCTTAGCGGGATTGTGCCGAAAATGTAATTTCAGTTCTTATGTGTCTTGTACATGTTAAGAATGGACAAAAAAAGCTGCTGTCTGCTGTCTGTCTGTCTGTTTTTTTTTTGGTTTTTTTTAGCAACGGCAAAAAAAAGAAAAATAAACAAAGACAAAAGAAAAAAAAAACAGCCTGCATGGCCGCTTTGTGTCAACATTGCAACTTTTTCTTGTTAGATTTCACCTCATTCGACTTTTTTAAAATGTTTTTTTTAGGTATCCCTTGCAGACTGTATTGATATATATTGATATATAATGTAGGAACCAGAATATTAATAACAGAAAGAAATGGGGGGAGGGAGATTTTTTGGGTTGGTGCACTAATTGTAAGTGTATCTTGTGTTTTTTATGTTGATTTAATAATTTAAAAAAAAACAAAAAAACAAAACAAAAACGATACAGTGAATAAAAAAACCGATAACGATAATTTCCGATATTACATTTTAACGCATTTATCGGCCGATAAAATCGGTCTATATATATATATATATATATATATATATATATATATATATATATATATATATATATATATATATATATATATAAATAAATATATATATATATATATATATATATATATATATATATATATATATATATATATATATATATATATATATATATATATATATATATATATATATATATATATATATATATATATATATATACCAGTGGTCCATGGTCGCTGAGGTCTTCACCCTTAACAACCTTTTCACTGGGCTGCTTTTCCTTTCGTCTCTATATCGGAAATTATCGGTATCGGTTTTTTTATTCACTGTATCGTTTTTTTCTTTTCTTTTATATCGGTCTATATATATATATATATATATATATATATATATATAGACCGATACTATCGGCCGATAAATGCGTTAAAATGTAATATCGGAAATTATCGGTATCGGTTTTTTATTATCTGTATCGTTTTTTTTATTTTTTTTATTTTTATTTTTTATTATTAAATCAACATAAAAAACACAAGATACACTTACAATTAGTGCACCAACCCAAAAACCCCCCCTCCCCCCATGTCTTTCTGTTATCAATATTCTGGTTCCTACATTATATATCAATATATATCAATACAGTCTGCAAGGGATACAGTCCGTAAGCACACATGATTGTGCGTGCTGCTGGTCCACTAATAGTACTAACCTTTAACAGTTAATTTGACTCATTTTCATTCATTACTAGTTTCTATGTAACCGTTTTTATATTGTTTTACTTTCTTTTTTATTCAAGAAAATGTTTTTAATTTAGTTATCTTATTATTATTATTTTTTTTTTTAAAGTACCTTATCTTCACCATACATGGTTGTCCAAATTAGGCATAATAATGTGTTAATTCCACGACTGCATATATCGGTTGATATCGGTATCGGTAATTAAAGAGTTGGACAATATCGGAATATCGGATATCGGCAAAAAGCCATTATCGGACATTCCCTAGTTTTTTTTAAACGTTTGCAATATTATCAATTTTGCAATTTTTGCAGAATGTGTAAACAATTAGCTGCCCGCCACGCACTTTGGACACCTTTGCACTAAACGGTTCAGTGGACACAAATGACATCACAATCATGAGCACATGTCTCCATGGTTACTACTTATCATGTAGGCCAGTAACAACCTCCCTGGCTAAAATGTGTGTGTGTGTGTGTGTGTGTGTGTGTGTGTGCGTGTGCAAAGCAACAGCACATCAACAACAACAAAAAAAACAACCAAAAAAAACACTGAAAAAGGCAAATCTAAGCAGGTTTGAGAGATGAAAAAACCAAAATACTCACCCAGTTCCACCACGTCTGCAAAGGAGAAAACAAAGAGAGTCACGCCCGGGACCGATCAACTGGCAGCAGGATATTAACCTTGGAATATTGGAATATTGACCGCCGGGAGACATTTGCCAGGTTTTGCGGGAGTTCAGGCCCCCGTTTCCCTCGTGCACTGGCACAATCTACCCGACTGAACCGTGCCTGAACCCTGCCACAGCTGAACCAACAACAACCTTGTCGGGCAAACTCGAACAAAAAGAAGACGACGGGACCCTCAGAAGACTCGCCGGACTGGTCGAGTCGTTTGAATAAGGGATGGAAACAAGAGGAGGGCGGGTTGAGGGTTCGATCCCTGGCTGGAATATGCCAGCTCTTCTTCGAAAGTCCTTAAAGGCCTACTGAAATGATTTTTTTTTTATTTAAACGGGGATAGCAGATCCATTCTATGTGTCGTACTTGATCATTTCGCGATATTGTCATATTTTTGCTGAAAGGATTTAGTAGAGAAAGTTCGCAACTTTCGGTCTCTGATTAAAAATAAGCCTTGCCCCTACCGGAAGTAGCGTGACGTAGTCAGTTGATCGCCTCCTCTTATTTTCCTATTGTTTTCAATGCAGCGAGAGCGATTCGGACCGAGAAAGCGACGATTACCCCATTAATTTGAGCGAGGATGGAAAGATTTGTGGATGAGGAACGTTAGAGTGACGGACTAGAATGCAGTGCGAGACATACCTTTTTTCGCTCTGACCGTAACTTAGGTACAAGCTGGCTCGTCGGATTCCACACTCTCTCCTTTTTCTATTGTGGATCACGGATTTGTATTTTAAACCACCTCGGATACTATATCCTCTTGAACGCGAAATGGACATTCACAGTGACTTTTATCCCCACGACAATGCATCGACGAAACACTTTAGCTACGGAGCTAACGTGATAGCATCGGGCTTAACTGCATATACAAACAAAATAAATAAATCCCCGACTGGAAGGATAGACAGAAGATCAACAATACTATTAAACCATGGACATGTAACTACACGGTTAATGCTTTCCAGCCTGGCGAAGGTTAACAATGCTGTTGCTAACGACGCCATTGAAGCTAACTTAGCATCACAGAGCTATGCTAAAAACATTAGCTCTCCACCTACGCCAGCCAGCCCTCATCTGCTCATCAACACCCGTGCTCACCTGCGTTCCAGCGATCGACGGTGCGACGAGGACTTCACCCGATCACAGATGCGGTCGGCAAGACGGAGGAAGTTAAGGTGAGTTCGGCGGCTAACGCGTCTGCTATCCATCTCTGTCTTCCTGGTTGTGTTGCTGCAGCCAGCCGCTAATACACCGATCCCACCTACAACTTTCTTCTTTGCAGTCTCCATTGTTCATTAAACAAATTGCAAAAGATTCACCAACACAGATGTCCAGAATACTGTGGAGTTATGTGGTGAAAACACAGCTTTTTAATGCAGGTATGTGTTTTTTTGGTAACTTCAAAAGATACGGTATCGGACAAAAAGTGAATAGGGTTTCTTCTCAAACATTGTTGTTGTTAGCTACCTTGTCTTGTTTTATTTTTTTTGCACAGTACAACAGTATTTTGTTCGTAGTAAACGGACCAAGCCAGTATAAGCTGTTACGGCGTCAGTTCTATGTTTGACAGCTTCCGGGTCTAAAGTGGACCGTGAGTCCTCAGTCTTTCCGTGGAGAAAATGGATGGATGGATGGAATCTAGATGAGTGAGGGTATGCAAAACCAAGTGGTGGTAATGACGTTGAAAGAAACCGATACGAGTCCAGAACCAAGCTGAACCTAACCCACTCACCTTCGTCATCCAGGCCCGGCGCCATGAGGAAGTGACCGTACACCGTCTTGTTGACCGTCCCCAGAGAGTTGCTGGCCTCCAGGGTGTAGTTGCCGTTGTTGATGTGCGTGGGGTTCTGCAACGTCAGGCAGCCCTCCAGGTAGTCGTGGTATTCCATCATCTCCGTGCGGATATACTGGTTGTGGATGATCTCCTTGTTCTTGTGGAACCAGCGCAGCTTGGGCTTGGGGGAACCTCGCACCGTGAACTCGATGCAGGTGTCATGGCGCTGCTCGGGCTCGGCCAGCGTCAGGATGACGGGGGGAACTGTGGGTGAGAAAGGGAGAGTCGACCGGATTAGACCGGAACCGTTCAGGGCAATTGCCTGGTGTGAATACACCCTTAAAAATACCCAATTATGACTTTTTAATGATGTTGTAATTATGGAGGACCAAACTTGAGAAAAATGTATCATCTTCTCAACTTGTTTGCTCCACTTTTGAGACAAGAGGCTTTGCTTACTGGACTTAGACTTAGACTTAGACAAACTTTATTGATCCGCAAGGGAAATTGTTCCACACAGTAGCTCAGTTACAAAGGATGGGAACGTATAAAGGTATAAAGTAAACTAAAGACCCCCTCTCGTGTATACACCCAACACTTGACAGAAGACAGCTTTTTATTAAAAAAATAAATACAAAATAAATCAGGCTTATTTGTGCATATTTAGAAAAAAATGTTTGAAACTTGGTCAATATTGTATTTATTTTTCCAATGAGCCTCTATTTTTATTGGTGTGTAGCAGGCCTGGGCAATTATTTTGACTCAGGGGGCCAAATTTAGAGAAAGAAATGTGTCCGGGGGCCGGTATATCTATTTTTAGTAAACACTAATACAAAAACTCACAATAATGTGAGGGGCTTTCTGCTCCGCCGCTCCCAGTCTGTGGAACGCTCTCCCTGACCACCTGAGGGCACCACAGACTGTGGATGCTTTTAAAAAAGGCTTAAAAACCCTTCTTTTTTTTTTTTTTAGATATATGCATACTTATTCTAGATATTAAGCTGTTTTATTTTTTATTTTTATTATATTTTAATTTTTTTTAATACACTGTAGCACTTTGAGGTTGTTTGCTCAATGTGAAGTGCTTTTTTACAAATAAAATCTATTATTATTATTAATGTCTGATTAAATGCTAAAAACGTTATGACAGACCGCCTGAAAAAACGGAATGGAATTTTAATTTTTTTTACTGAATGAGACACCCAGAATGTACATGAAAATAAAGAATGTGGGATTTACAATATTAACTATGAATGATAAAACACTGAATATTGACAACATATGAACGTCACACCTCCTCTCCATCAACATATTTTATAATCAAGCGAAACACAACAAAAATGCAACAAACACAGCAAAATATGAACACTCTGTGGAAACGCTCCCCACCCACACTGCTTGGTGCCTCGTCTGAGCTGCTGTGACTTAGATTACCATAGCAACTAATTAGATGACCATAGTAACTAATTAGATCAGTGGTCCCCAACCACCGGGCCGCGGCCCGGTACCGGTCCGCGGACCGATTGGTACCGGGCCGCGCAAAAAATGTAATTAAAAACAAAAACAAAAAAAACAAAAAAAAAATTTTTTTTTTTTTTTTAATTAAATCAACATAAAAAACACAATATATACACTATATATCAATATAGATCAATACAGTCTGCAGGGATACAGTCCGTAAGCACACATGATTGTATTTCTTTATGGAAAAAAAAAAAAATAAAAATAAAAAGTCCCCCCCCGGTCCGCGGGACAAATTTTCAAGCGTTGACCGGTCCCCAGCTACAAAAAGGTTGGGGACCACTGAATTAGATGACCATAGTAGCTAGTATATCATGCAAAAGATCTAAATAAATATTTGGGAATGTCCGGCGGGCCAGATTGAAAAGCTAAACGGACCGCATGTTAATTTGCCCAGGTCTGGTGTATAGAATAATAATAATACATTATATTTGTAAAAAACATTTTATATTGAGCAAACAACCTCAAAGTGCTACATTGTATTAAAAAAATTAAATAAAAAAATTAAAAGATAATAAAAATAAAAATAAATAAAAACTAGAACAGCCTAATAGCTAGAGCTAGTACGCATATATCTAAAAAAAAAAAAAGGCTTTTCTAAAAAGAAGGGTTTTTAAGCCTTTTTTAAAAACATCCACAGTCTGTGGTGCCCTCAGGTGGTCAGGGAGAGCGTTCCACAGACCGGGAGCGGCAGAGCCGAAAGCCCGGTCTCCCATTGTTCGTAGCTTTGTCCTCGGAGGTTGGAGGAGGTTAGCCTGTCCGGAGCGGAGGTGTCGTGTGGAGGATTTGGGGGTGAGCAGTTCTTTGAGGTAGAAGGGGGGGCATTTCCAAGGAGTCACTGGTGGGTTAGTAGGGAGACTTTGTATTCCATCCTGAGTGGGACAGGAAGCCAGTGAAGGGATTTGAGAACTGGTGTGATGTGGTCGTATTTCCGCACTATAGAATGTATAGAAAAGTATAATTCCGTATATTAGAGGTGTGCACGAAAAATTGGTTCACGTCCGAATTATTAATCCTCATTCTAAATCGATTAATAAATTTCAATAAAAAAAAATATATATATATATTTTTTAATAAGAGTCTATTTTAAAAAACATGTTTTTAGAATATTTTTATGCAACCAAAATGAGCTTTTCTAACCTGTAACCGGTTTTTAAAAATATTTAAAAGTATTTCCAATGTCAATGGGGAGAATTACAGGAAATTCTGGGAAAACTGGGAATTTTGGGAAAGGGACAACATGTTTTGTGCTCGACATATGTGAAGATCAGTTTGGTTGAAAGGTCGGAATCGGGTAAAAAATGGCTTAAAATGTTGAGATTTTTGGGCAATGTATAATTTATTGATTTGATCCCATTGATTTGAATGGGAATTTCCTTGAAATTTGGGAATTTTGGGAAAAACTGGAATTTTTGGGGTAATACAGCAGTTGTCCTCAATGATCTGAATGGGTTGTTGTTGTTGGCATTTTTCAAAACGGTTGAAAATTTTTGACGTAGTAATAAAGTGAATTTAAACGGGTATTTCGGAATTCCTGGAATTTCGGGAAAACCGGGAATTTGTACGTGAAGAAAAATGTTAATTTTGTTGTACCAATTAGGAAGAATATTTTGAAGGTGGAATCTTCAAAAAAAAAAAACGGTTGGAAAATGTGGACTGTGACAACTTTCCAGGAAGAGGTGAAAACCGGGAATTCCTGGAATTTTTTTTTCAACTTGGAAAATTGCAGTTGGATTGTTCAAGGTGAGTGGAGTGTGTGGCTGGTGGAACGGTTGAGAAATGTACGAATTGTGCCAGTTCGAAAAATGGCCCTTTCATTTTCAATGGACAACATGACCCAGAAAACAGGGAATTCTGGGTAACTGTTTTTTTTTTTATTTTATTTTTTTTTACATATCAAAATATCTAAGGAGTGGGCAATAGAAGAGCAATGCGTTCTTCTTTATAATACAAGGTGGGAGGGAGGGAGTAGGCTCAGTTTAGAGGGGGGTGAGAGCTTATGGCGCAACTCAGTGGAGACAATGAGTGCACTGTAAACTAAGACATTCACACAATTACATTGCGGAAAAAAGCTTGAATCAAGAATCGATTCTGAATTGAATCGTCAACCCTGGAATCAAAATCGGATGAAATTGTTAGGTGCCCACAAATTCACACGTTTGTTACTCTCATAGACTGATTCTTATATGCAAAAAAAACAAAACAGGCTTCGCTTCACATCCTAGATTAAAGCACTGCAGACTAGTGTTGTCCCGATACCAATATTTTGGTATATATTTTGATACTTTTCGGTACTTTTTGATACTTTTCCAAGTAAAGGGAACCACAAAAAATGTCATTATTGGCTTTATTTTAACAAAAAATCTTACGGTACATGAAACATATGTTTATTATTGCTAGTTTGTCCTTAAATAAAATAGTGAACATACTAGACAACTTGTCTTTTAGTAGTAAGTAAACAAACAAAGGCTCCTAATTAGTCTGCTGACATATGCAGTAACATATTGTGTCATTTATCATTCTTTTATTTTGTCAACATTATTAAGGACAAGTGGTAGAAAATGAATTATTCATCTACTTGTTCATTTACCGTTAATATCTGCTTACTTTCTCTTTCAACATCTTCTATCTACACTTCTGTTCAAATCTAATAATCACTTATTCGTCTCTTCTTTGATACTCTACATTAGTTTTGGATG
Organism: Entelurus aequoreus; assembly: GCF_033978785.1. Taxonomy (NCBI): domain Eukaryota; kingdom Metazoa; phylum Chordata; class Actinopteri; order Syngnathiformes; family Syngnathidae; genus Entelurus; species Entelurus aequoreus. The sequence continues at coordinate 7,069,130 of NC_084732.1, read as the reverse complement.
ATACCACAAATGTAGGTATCAATTCGATACCAAGTCGTTACAGGATCATACATTGGTCATATTCAAAGTCCTCATGTGTCCAGGGACGTATTTCCTGAGTTTATAAACACAATGTACATTTTTAAAAAACGAAAAAAGATTTTGTGATGCTAAAAATATCGATGTAATCACAGTAGTATCGACTAGATACGCTCCTGTACTTGGTATCATTATAGTGGATGTCAGGTGTAGCGCCACCAATGTTTGTTTACATTGTGACGCCGGTGGGCTACGGTGTGTAGTGAAGCATGTTTAGCTATTCCTCGTCCTCCAGTGATAATGCTACTTGTAAGAGGATTAGTGATTTAGAAGTAGCTACAACACAGCAGACTGCGGATGGACGTCCACTGCTAGCTAGATAGCCATGTTTTAAAGCACCTCTTCCTGAGGGCGTTTCAGTGTTAAAACTTCCAGGTTCCAGGTTCGATCCCCGCTTCTGCCATCCTAGCCACTGCCGTCGTGTCCTTGGGCAAGGCACTTTACCCACCTGCTCCTGTTTGAATGCAACTTAGATATTGGCTTTCACTATGTAAAAGCGCTTTGAGTCACTAGAGAAAAGCGCTATGTAAATATAACTCACTTCACTTGATAATCAGGAGGTTTTCTACAGCCATTATTTGCCTTTGTAGGCCACGCCCCCTCTCGGACACGCTGGGAAACCGCTGATTGGAGCGTTTACGGCACGCGGTAAATAAACGTGTCTGTTTGGTGTTTTGCGACGCCATAAAAAAAAAGAAAGAAATCAAGCAATTTGCAGGTTGGTTTCATCAGCGATGTATCTGCTGCTTTGTAACCGGCCTGTTACATCATCAAAGACAAAACCAGCTGGCAGACGGCGCTACCTGGCAAGCGAGCACCCGTTCTGTTCTGTTCCTCATACGAGGGGATCGAACGCGCGCACACACACAACACACACACACACACGAACGCACACGCACACACTTTTTAATGCCACTCCAAACTCCCCTCGGTGAAGCGCGGGCGTGTTTACGTAAGAGCAGCACGGCCGCAGTGAGGCAGGCGACCAAATACTTTGGCTAATAAGGAAGCTCTTCTTTTGCGGCAAACGAGACAGGACGGCGCGGCGAGAAAGTGGACAAAAATGTCATCCCCGTGGGTATTTTGAGAGCTTTAGCGACTGTTAATACTCAACATGAATGAACGGTTAGTACGTGTGATCAGCGTCGGTATTGGTATCGGCCGATCTCACTCACGGATGATCGGTATCGGAATCTGCAGTATAAATCCCTGATCGGAACATCCCTAATAAAATTGATTCTTTATTTAATGACTTAATTATTTTTTACGAATTTAATGATTATTTCTTGATTTTACAAAACTGAAAACTCTTTTACTATGAGGCCACGCTGTTGTAACACGTGGCTTGGCATCGTTTTGCTGAAATAAGCAGGGGCGTCCATGGTAACGTTGCCTTGGATGGCAACATGTGTTGCTCCAAAAACCTGTATGTACCTTTCAGCATGAATGGTGCCTTCACAGATGTGTAAGTTACCCATGTCTTGGGCACTAATACACCCCCATACCATCACACATGCTGGCTTTTGCACTTTGCGCCTAGAACGCCTTTTTACACAGTCCACAGTTTCCAAAAACAATTTGAAACGTGGACTCGTCAGACCACAGAACACTTTCCCACTTTGCATCAGTCCATCTTAGATGAGCTCGGGCCCAGCGAAGCCGGCGGCGTTTCCGGGTGTTGTTGGTAAATGGCTTTGGTGTTGCATACCAGAGTTTTAACTTGCACTTACAGATGTAGCGACCAACTGTAGTTGCTGACAGTTGTTTACTAAAGTGTTCCTGCGCCCATGCGGTGATATCCTTTACACACTGATGTCACTTTTTGATGCAGTACCGCCTGAGGGATTGAAATTCACAGGCTTGCCGCTTACCTGCACTGATTTTTCCAACTGAGGAGACACATTTTTGAAGTTTTTCAGGTGGAATTATTTCCCATTCTTGCTTGATGTACAGCTTAAGTTGTTCAACAGTCTCCGTTGTGCTATTTTAGGCTTCATAACGCGCCACACATTTTCAATGGGAGACAGGTCTGGACTACAGGCAGGCCAGTCTAGTACCCACACTCTTTTACTATAAAGCCACGTTGTTGTAACACGTGGCTTGGCATCGTTTTGCTGAAATAAGCAGGGGCGTCCATGGTAACGTTGCCTTGGATGGCAACATGTGTTGCTCCAAAAACCTGTATGTACCTTTCAGCATTAATGGTGCCTTCACAGATGTGTAAGTTACCCATGTCTTGGGCACTAATACACCCCCATACCATCACACATGCTGGCTTTTACACTTTGCGCCTATAGCGCATTTTTGGTCCGGAGGACACGACATCCACAGTTTCCAAAAAACAATTTGAAATGTGGACTCGACAGAACACTTTTCCACTTTGCATCAGTCCATCTTAGATGAGCTCGGGCCCAGCGAAGCCGGCGGCGTTTCTGGGTGTTGTTGATAAATGGCTTTCACTTTGCATAGTAGAGTTTTAACTTGCACTTACAGATGTAGCGACCAACTGTAGTTACTGGCAGTGGGTTTCTGAAGTGTTCCTGCGCCCATGTGGTGATATCCTTTACACACTGATGTCGATTTTTGATGCAGTACCGCCCGAGGGATGGCAGGTCCGTAATATCATCGCTTACGTGCAGTGATTTCTCCAGATTCTCGGAACCCTTTGATGATATTACGGACCGTCGATGGTGAAATCCCTAAATTCCTTGCAATAGCTGGTTGAGAAATGTTGTTCTTAAACGGTTGGACAATCTGCTCACGCATTTGTCGACAAAGTGGTGACCCTCGCCCCGTCCTTGTTTGTGAATCACCGAGCATTTCATGGAGTCTGCTTTTATTTTCATACCCAATCATGGCACCCACCTGTGTTTGACGAGCGTTGCTCAACTTCCTCAGTCTTTTTTGCCACTTGTGCCAGCTTTTTTTGCAACATGTTGCGGGCATCAAATTCCAAATGAGCGTTTTCCAGTTCAAATATCTTGTCCTTGCAGTCTATTCAATTGAATATAAGTGGAAAAGGATTTGCAAATCATTGTATTCTGTTTTTATTTACCTTTTACACAACGTGACAACTTCACCGGTTTTGGGATTTGCGCTCTATAGTCCGGAAAATCCGGTATTATTTCAAGGTTCCACTTGACTGTGGAACTTCTGACAGAGAAGCGGAGGAGTACTGCTGCGGTATTCTGGGCTGAAAGTGCGCGAAACAACGCTGACAACTTCAATAAATTCCTCTTCTCTAACCGCTACACGCTGCGGGTCAGCGGGTCCGGCTTCCGCGTACGCCGCCAGCTCTGAAATATCCACCGCCAACTCCCCCGAAAACACAGGAGAATATTCTCCGCCACGCTTTGGAACGACTGGATACTGTATCCGCTGTCGGAAATATCATCCAAAACGGCCAAATGCGTGAAACTTGGACATTGTTTAAAAAGAAGACATTGTTTTAATCTTCATAGCCTGCTGTTGGCGTGACCCCGGGTTGCAGGAACAGCAAGCGACGTGCGGGTAGAATGGCGATTTTTAATGGTCTCGGCAGCAGCGAGAGCAGGCGGATACTGGTGCGCCACGGCGAGAAATGCAACGACACACATTTTAAAGCACCGTCAGCAACAAAGGCAGGTGTGTCAATCATTGGCTGCGCATGGCGAGGTAGGGGGAGCGCACAGGAAGTGGACAACCAGGGGAGGAAGGAGCTCTGAGACTAACTCGGTCCTTCTCAATTATTTCCCGTCACGCCCCCCCAGGAATAAGAAAACATTTTTGCGGCAGAATTTGTCCGTAAAACTGTTACACAGCAGGAAAGGGACTATTCATATGACCCCAATCCTGGGTGGCCCTCCGGAGGACGGGTCGCGGGGGCAGCAGCCTAAGCAGAGAAGCCAAGAGTTCCCTCTCCCCAGCTACTTCGTCAAGATTTTTCCGGGAGACTCAAACTAAAACTCTTTGTCAACGGATATATCTGAAGTTGATCCATCTATATTTTAGCGCTAAACGTAGAAACAACAAAAATGAAATATTATTTATTTATTTATTTTTTACTTTTTAATGACTGAGACCATTTTAGGACCCAAATGAAACCAACACATGTAACTGTGGAGGGGGGGCGTGGCCTGCGGGCCTGCAGCGAAGCGGGGTGTGCCAGGACCAGCCTCGAAGTCAGCGACAGGTGCGTAGATGGCCCACCTGGGCCTTGTTATCTAATCACCTGTGGCTCTATATAAGCAGCAAACCGGGAGGAGAGACGTGGTTGGAGCTGGAGCGCGAGCGAGAGCGAGAGCACGGACTGAGAGAGTAAAAGGAAACCCGGGCTCTCATGTCGGTACTTGGTGGTCAGAAGAACCCCCTGGAGGGCAAGCTCCACAGTAACCCTTTTATTTATATCATATTGGTTTTGAAAATGGAAAAATATTCAGATGGCCCCCGCATGCTTTCATTTTTCAGTGCGTGGCCCTCAGTGGAACAACATTGGACACCCCTGCATTAAAGAAAACAAACACATAAATAAATATATATAGATTAAGCATGATACGGCATGATACTGATAAAGCTCACCCTCTGGCGTTGCACCACTATTTGAGAAGGACCAAACTAAACACGAAGGCCCGGGAAACAATATACAAGGTTGTACTGTTGCCTCATTCCTGTGAGAATCCTGCGTGTGACTGAAGCATTAAGGAGTGGGGGTTGGTTAATGTATCCCGGACTATCTGCAGTATGCTCAAACAGCCAGCAGATAATACCAATCAATCAATGTTTATTTATACAGCCCTAAATCACAAAAGTCTCAAAGGGCTGCACAAGCCACAACGACATCCTCGGCACAGAGCCCACACAAGGGACGTCGATGTGAATGACTATGAGAAACCTTGGAGAGGACCGCATATGTGGGTAACCCCCCCCCCTCTAAGTACAGTCCCTAGTGGATCCCCATAACAGTGAGAGTCTAGTAGGCCAACAGGAGACCATCCAGAGCAGAGACAGGTCAGTAGCGCAGAGACGTCCCCAACCGATGCACAGGTGTGCGGTCCACCCCGGGTCCCAACTCTGGACAGCCAGCACCTCATCTATGGTCACCGGAACCGGAATAACCCGGCGAGGGGGAAAAGGAGAAAAGAGAACAGCAGATCAACTGGTCTAAAAAAGGGGGGTCTATTTAAAGGCTAGAGTATACAAATGAGTTTTAAGATGGGACTTAAATGCTTCTACTGAGGTAGCATCTCTAACTTTTACCGGGAGGGCATTCCATAGTACTGGAGCCCGAACAGAAAACGCTCTATAGCCCGCAGACTTTTTTGGGGCTCTAGGAATCACCAATAAGTGGACCACTCCTTCTGCATCAGTCGGTGACGTCTAGATGAAGTCGGGTCCACTCGGGACCCGGAGTGGACCACTCCTTATGCATCAGTCGATGACGTCTCAATGAAGTCGGGACCCAGGGTGGACCACTCCTTATGCATCAGTCGGTAACTTCTCTGCACCCGACTTGCCTACATGCAAGAGGATACCCTGTTGGCCCCCACTATGGACTGGACTCTCACATGAAGTCGGGACCCGGGGTGGACCACTCCTTATGCATCAGTCGGTGACTTCTCTGCACCCAACTTGTCTACGCGCAAGAGGATCCCCTGTTGGTC